>NW_015783916.1:0-1386 GCF_001515625.1 Sinocyclocheilus rhinocerous | reverse complement strand
GCCTGACAAACCCTCCAGTTAGCCTTCAGAATAAAAAGGTCATTATTAGCATGACGCCATTTGATGTTGTTTTAATATGGCTGGGTTCATTAGACTCTGGCGACACAATGCATCCCTCATCAACTAAAACTGAGTGCATAATTCTGCCCTCTCCATTTGATCAGGATTCATTTATTCATAAATTTGTACAAGGCTCCTCAGATCCGGGCAATGGGAAATGTCACTCCTTGTTATGGATACAAAAGGAAGGGAGGATGAATGCAAACATTCATGGCTCGTAATTTGCTCTGATCTGAAACTGTGAATGAGGGCGATGAAGCAAATCTGGTTTACCGTAAGCATGGGAGTGGTGAGCAGTCCCCAGGCGAAGAACTCCAGGAAGATAACCACCACCGCATGATAGACACTGGGCTCTCCAATCCCCTGTGGCTAAACAAGGAGGATTTACTTTACTAATAAAGTTTCTACAAACAAACAAAATACAGGATTTAATGTGAACAACATAGATAAAGGAAGTAATAAGGAGGAAGTTTTGACAAGATAAATGGGAGAAGGCATGATGCACATCACAGATATAATATTTTTGACATAACAGATGCTTTATTACCATTTATTATCACTAAATAAACAAGATCATAGTGTGCAATAACAGGGTCCAAAGGGCCTACAATGCCAGACTCATTATCTCACACTTACTTGCTATTTATCTGGTGCACTGCAAAAGCTTTTACTTTAGAAAACAAATACCAGATGGATGTCTCATCCTAAATCAACCCCTAAAAGCCCAAAACTGTCTTGCCATACCCTTATAGAAAATATGCACGCTGAACATCGGAAGTTTAATGGTACAAAAGAAAGCCCACACGCCTGTGTTTAATAGCCTGCAGACTGAACACAATGCTATGGATCATTAAAAAGGGGGGAAAGAAAGAGCTGAGGCCCGTGTCCAAGCGGCTTTCAAACCGTGCAAACACAGCTTGAAAGAGCTACGCAGGCTAATAGAGGGTTAACACAATGTCAGTCTATACATTTGCCTTCATTGTGTTGTCTATAACATATTTGTAAAAGCTCTCAATAAAGTTTAGAAGAACAAAATATTAACTAGAGAGTTTGCAGAGCTACTGTTGATACCTAGAGTTACTGTGTCAAACCTTTAAATCGGTTTCCAGGAGTCTTAAGCTAACCACTTGTACAATAGGTCAATGATTATAAAGCTCTTGTTATGTAGGCTACAACTTGTTTATGGTACAGTGTAAAACCATCTTACACTTCTGGGAAAACCTGTAGTGTGTTCAAATTACCTACGACAGGTCAAAGAAAAAAGATTTACTTTCATAGCAAACATACAATTTAGCCTGCTACAAATTCATTTACTATTAGGTTAGG
>NW_015783915.1:0-1386 GCF_001515625.1 Sinocyclocheilus rhinocerous | reverse complement strand
GAGGAGTCCCCGTTCCCCCCTCTGCCGTATCCTCAGGAGACCATCGGCTCCACGCCCAAACGCAAGTCCAAAGCAGAGTCCAAGAAACACGCGCGCTGGAAACTCTGGTTTCTGTGACCGCAGGATTACACACAACTGAGCATCATATTTTCAGTACAGGAGCATCTGTTCACTTGATTTGTTGTTTGATCAGGACGATTCAGGAAAATCAGATTGTTGTTGTTTTTTTCTTTTGGTACTTTATGGATGCGAGTACTGAACTAGGTTTGGAAATATCGCAGCTAACATTCATTAAAAAATATATATATATATATGTATATTTAACAGAATATTGGAATTTTCTCCTGGAAGAAAGGAATGATGAGACTATTTCCTTCATGCAGAGTGTGAAGTTATTTTAAACTGGATCAATAACAAATCTTGCTTTACAATTACGTTTTTTTTTTTTTTTTGGTCATTTTCCTGCTAGAGGTTTGGGAAATCAGGAGGATTTAAAACACGGACAGGACGCAAGCTTTTCCTTTCAGTCTTCTCTTCCTCATGGAAATCACAGCATTAAACAGAAGCACAACTCTTCAGATGCACTGGACGATGTTTCTCACAGAGGACTTCACGGATTTTACTGGATATCGAGAACCGGAAAATTTACCAGAGGATGTAATTATTCGCAGCCCAAGCCGTTGAAGTCACAAAAAACGCATTACATGGGATTTATATGGAAATAATCTTACAAGCCTCTGTGAATTCATATTAACTTTCATATACTATTATTACCAGGAAAAAAATAAGGAATAAAGTATGACTTATTTTTCTAGATTCGTAATAATCACATTTAAAGATTTTCTAGATGCACTATATATATGTATAAACTTCTCTAACTTATTGGATTATTGAAATTATAAGAAGCATTTTCAACTCTGTTCATTTAAAATGATTTCATTTCAAATAATCTTCTTCTGTAGAGTGCATTAGTCCCGCTCACTTTTTCAGCAGCGTTGGTTCTGGAAGTATTTCTTCCATTCATTTTTCCCATAAGGATTTTTTTTTTTTAAGTATTCGTTAAAGTGTTGAAGCCATGAACCACGAGGTTACGAGGTGAATCGCAACATTACAATCTTTGATGTGAAGCAAGTATTTGAAAATGAGACAAAAAGACAAAGGTACAAGACTGTGTACTTAACAGCTTTAGTGAGAGAGAAAAAAACTACAATCCCATGAACCATTGCAAATGACATAATCAAATTAAAAACTATCCATTTAAAGTTGTTTGAATAAACAAAAACAATATATTTTAAGTTTAGTGCTCCTTTGATGCTATTTGCTCACTGCGACTCTCTGACAGGTGGAATTTTCTGTACAGCATCATGGGTAATGTAGTTTTTCACC
>NW_015783914.1:0-1386 GCF_001515625.1 Sinocyclocheilus rhinocerous | reverse complement strand
TGCAAAGACACAGTCAGAGAGTATATTATATGGCAGGCTGACAGATAAAATAGTTCATAGAGAATAACAAACTAAGAAATTATAAAAATGTTTGCAGTCCATTACATACCTCCTTGACATGACTCTGAAGCAGAACACCCCCGACACCACCAATATCAACAGCAGCATTACAGGCAGTGTGGCGAGGAGGATGTAGTAAATATTAGTGTCATCTGAAATAGAAACTAAGAGAAAGTCCATCATTATTAAAAAAAAATTAATTTATATATAATTCAACCAATATTCTATTGACCATTAATTTCTGAAATACTTGATGACTCGAGTTCAGTTTTTATCCTGTCATTGTCCACTGTAATGGGCGGCAGGTGCTTTGGCACCAGAGTCAGGTCATCAGCACCTAAAACCAAGAATCACTGTGAATGATAAATAAGCATTTATGGTGTTTGGCATTGATCTATTATGGATTTTGAGCCTGACTACTGTAAGCAAAAGTACAATTCCACTTCCACCACTAGAGACCATCATAAGCATTATTATCCATCTTTTAAAAGTAATAATTCACCTCAATATTAAAATTCTGTCCTTTTTTATGTCCTCGTTTACACATTCTCATGGCCTTTTAAACCTATATAATTGTTTTTATTCAGTTGTATATTCAGTTTAATAAAGTTGTTAACTTAAAACTTACTCTGTGCAGAATGTTATTGCTTTTCCATGTGATTAAAGTGAACAGGAGAGTAAATGATTATTTTAATTTTTGTGTTATTTTAGAATTTATATACTATTATATTACATATTAATATTTTGACTTACCTTTTATTTTAATATATTCAGTTTTAATTTGAAGTTTTAGTAATTTTGTTATATGCTTTTGTTTTCTATTAATTTTTATTTTAACATTTCTATTTAGCTTTAATTTGGTCTTATATCAGTTTTAGTTTTAGTAATTTTAGTACTTCCGCTTGCACTTATTTATCTCAATTTACCACGGCAGCATTTCAATTTAAAAAAAAAAAAAGTTTTTGATCTAATATTTATTTTATGATGATAACACTGGTAAATGATAAGACAATTTGCACTTTTTTGGGAACTATCCCTTTAAATCTTCAAGTTTTGTGGGCTATGTCAGAAAAAAGTAGCAAACGCACCAGAGAAAAGTTAAGGATTTGTTTACCTGCGAGTGTTGTGATATTTCCTGCCAGAGTGGGGACAGGATGCTTCTCTAAACACATACAGGAGGCAGCAGAGTTTACATCTGAAGTCCTCTTACATAACATGTTAACACTAAAGATGCTTGTCTCAGATTTGTTGCCTATTAAATATCTTAATGTGACAGCTAACATTAACATAAGCAAAAGCCTACCGTCTGAGTACTTGCAGATGAAA
>NW_015783913.1:0-1385 GCF_001515625.1 Sinocyclocheilus rhinocerous | reverse complement strand
CAAGCCTCGGGGAGACCACACACACACTGCATCTAATCAGTTAATAATTGCAGTGGAGTCAACAGCGTTTTCATCATCTTTCCACTGAAACATTTTTGTATACTGATAAGATGAATCCTTCTCACCTCCAGTGTGTTTTCACTTGCTCTGCTTTGCTGGAAGAGCTCCAGACTTAAAGAGCGGGAAGGGCTTGATGACGTATCAGGTATCAGGGCATGTGAATGCGGATGAAATATGAGATAAAACATTGTTTTACTACGTCCCTATAATTACACTCTGCCTCATGACTCATTTTAACACAGTAGTAACATTGTTTCCTTACCCACATTAATCAATAATTCACCCACAAATTAAAGCTCGGTCATGTTAACTCACCCATGTGTGCAACCCGTATGCGCTTTTCTCGACACAACTCTAATCCAGCACATCAGTCAAGCTAAGTCAGTACTCTATTTCCACATAGCTTTGTGTGAGGAATAAAAAAGAAAATGAAAGTTCTGAAATCGTGTGTGCAAAAGTTCAGATGGATAAAAGTTTTGGGATAAAAGATAGATTAAAAGTCAGGATCAAGATTGGAGAAAGTTACTTAAAGTAGCCCTAATTCATCACAATATTGCGTTATTCCATAAAAAAGTAACTAATTGCATTACTAGTTACTTTTTATGGAAAGTAATGCATCACGTTACTTTTGCATTAAAGGGTTTTGTCACCTAGGCTGGGCTTGCTTATTTGTTTTTAATAACAAAAACCCCAAATGTTATATTTTTGGCAACTGTAAAGACTCTGACTCCAAGAGTGAAATGAATAAACCTCAGTCTGAAGGAAGTGCCTCTGCCTCTGCACTTACTCCTGATTTCTTTCAACATGAGGGGACAGGAGAGCTGTCAGTCAATCAATGGGAAAACAAAGTAACTTGCGTAACTCAGATATTTCCCTGTAAATTTAAAAGCAAGGCATTGCTTTACTAGCTACTTGAAAAAAGTATTCTGATTACAAAACTTGCACTAGTACTTGTAATGCATTACCCCCCAATGCTGGTCGGGATAGTGCCATATTTAATTTTTGACACTAATAAAACGAGGCTGTGAATGTTAGATGTACAGTGCCTTCAGTGGATTGTGATGTTGTAACATACTGATTATTCAGCTGACGAAATGTATTTTTGTAAAGAAAAGATTTGAGTAGACAAAACTCCATAAACAACTGTGAAAATTATGTGATCTAGGACTTTAATACAGTGCATGCTATTTTAATTCTACTGTATATCCTTCTCAGCCTTAGTTTCATCCGTCCGCGTAAAATTCTAAATGGCATCTAAGGTCTATTACGCTACGATAGAGAAGATTTTCAGTGAATAATGTAACTTTGGGCCTGTTTGTCACACA
>NW_015783912.1:0-1386 GCF_001515625.1 Sinocyclocheilus rhinocerous | reverse complement strand
TTTTTTTTTTACACTTTTTGTGTTCCCTGTAAAAAATGACCATCCTACAAATAATTGTTTATACATTTCTCATTATGGTATATTATTACCAAATACTGGATTCAATCTTTTTATCAACTTGTTTTCTTTCAGTTAGCACAGGTTTTGTATTACTTTTTGGAACTGAATTATTGGTGGCCTCATTGATCTACATAATGCACCTCAGTTTTTGAGTGAACAAATTCTGCCTTTTTAAAATTCAAGACTTGATAATATGGTGAAACGAGACATTTAAAAGCAATTATTTGCAGGATGGCCATTTATTTATTTGTTTGTTTGTTTAATTATTTTTTCTTAATTTGTTTTTTTATGTATGCAGATGCCCTGTAGACCCCACTGCCAGCTTCCCCCTTTGGGATGACAGAGTGTGGGGTGCAGGGTCTGTGGCGTTGAACCGTTTTGTCTCAGATTTCTCAGGGGCCTGTGTGGCATTAGTCTATACGTGGCCTTTTGATTCCTTAATCCCAGCACAGGCGGCCCAACACTGGCAGCCGGTGAAATATTCCTCTCACAGCTCGTGATTTATGACCTTGCAGCCCGGCACTTAGTACAGAGATATCACAGGTGCTTCTGAGGCCAGTATAAAAGTTTTAATATGCACACCCTGTGATCCCGACACCCATTCTGCACTCTGGCTTTACTGCTCAAAGAGGATGGGTCAATAAATGTTTAAAAAATTAATCCAGAACTGCAAAGTAGACTCTGCTATCTAACCGCAGCTAAAGTCTAAAATTATTTTCCTATTTTATAAAGAGTGTTTCTAAAGGAAAGCTTACTCTAAATTGCTGAATGAAAAACATGTACTCAAATAACCCTTCTGGCTTGGACATGTTTTTCAGATGCGTGATGTGAATCACTGTTATGATAAGCTGTTTCATTTTAACTCTTACATTTTCCAGTACAATAACAGGTTTCCAATCATTTTAAACAAGGAAATGCTCAACCAGATTTTTTTTATTTAGATTTTTTTCACAGAATGTCAACAAAACATTAAGCCTTAAACAGAGAAAAATTGACAAACCGTGCCTTAAGTCTTCTACATTTATGAGTTCATCTGAATGGTAATTTAATGCCGTTGACTGTTTGCTTTCCTCTTCAGTATGCACTTACCGCAATGGTGTCCACTTTACAAGGGAACTAAAGACTCAAGTGCACATCTTTTGTGAGTGTAAAGCCAGACTTTGCAAGCAGCATCTTAACGTTCTGCCTGTGGATTGTGGAGTGAAGATGTCATTGTGTTTTTAGAGCCGTAGCCACGTAGTTGTGTAAGGTTTGCCAGCAGTGTTGTGAAAGAAACACTTTGGCATCGATGACTACATTCTAAGGGAGTTTTGTCCCTACATGAAA
>NW_015783911.1:0-1386 GCF_001515625.1 Sinocyclocheilus rhinocerous | reverse complement strand
CGGACCTGATCAAACCTTGATGCTCTTCTGCTGCAGAACAATGTGTGATGAGAGAGGGGCAGACAGGAAGAGGGGACATCAGCCGACAGGGCTAATTCTGCAGAATGGGAGATGACACGTAACTATGCGGCATCGATCGGCAGGGAATAGGCTTGATCATGCTGTGAGTGTACGTTGGTAATTTGGCCCGTGGGGTCTCTGAAAGTCTGAGTCAGAATAGTAAAAAAACCTTAGGCATTCATTAAAACGAAGAAAGAAGTAAACACACCTGGATTTGTGCGAATGCCGCAGTGTGGAGAGATGCATGTGGCGCACAAGTGCTGTGATTATATGTGCTTTCTGCATGTGGAGATGCTCTTAACCCCATGATAATGCATGTGCATGGACGTGCATGCCTCTTTTGCACTACTATTCAAATCACTGAAGTAGTTGAAATGTGGTTCCAATTAACTTAAGCTCATTAATTGAATCTGGCTCAATTCACAAGACCTCGAATGTAAGCTGGGACTCCAATTAAGAGCTTAAAATCTTATCTTAATTTGGATTCATGGCTATTCTAGGCATTACTGTCCAGTTGTTCATTAGGGAGTCTCCTGCTGGCATATGTTGTGGATCTTGCAGTCTCGAACTAGTTAACTAATTAACTAGGGGTTTTATCTAAGGTGTTATACATGCTGAAGTTTGCTGATTGGTCAGTTTGAATGTCTCTTGTCACACTGTCAAGGAAAGGATGAAAGAAGATTGTAACCAGAGTTGTGGTTTCTTTTCTTTTTTGCACTACCATTCGAAACGTTTAAGTCGTTTAAGTCGTCGGCTCCAGTTAACTTAAGCTCATTAATTGAATCGGGCTCAATTCACAAGACCTTGAATGTAAGCTGGGATTCCTATTAAACCCTAAACATTGTTTAAAATCGTATCTTCATTTCGATTAGGCATTACTTTCCAGTTGTTCGTCTCCTGCTTGTAGATCTCAGTTAACTATCTAGTGTTACATTTTCTGAGGTGTTTATGCATGCTGTAGTTTGCTGATTGATTGGTCAGTTCGAATGTCTCTGGTTTGGTTTAGTCAAACGGTCAAGGAAAGGATGAAAGAATTTGTAACCAAAGCTGTAGTCTCTTTTCTCTCAGGGAATGTTTACAACCCAAAGGTTTTTGTAAGCAAGTACAACCAAAGCAAGTTTTTGAAAACCATACCGTAGTTTTATCCATATCATGCACATGCGTATAGGAATGTGCGCAGGTGTGTAATTTACAAAGTGACATCGCCAGCTGCTGGCCTGGCATGAATAATACAGCATTTTTAGTCATTTTCATGGATCTGTGTGAACAGGGATTGTTTTGACAATGTCTGTATGCCAAACTTTTCAAAAGCGAGAAGGAAAAATT
>NW_015783910.1:0-1386 GCF_001515625.1 Sinocyclocheilus rhinocerous | reverse complement strand
AGACATGATCTGCACGTCGGGCCGACCTCTCATGTTTGTTGGGAATGCATATTAAGAAACTAACTTAAAGCCAGTCTCTGTTTCAACCTAAAGTATATGAACTGACCGGAACCACAGAGATTTCCCATCTCTCTCTGTAACCATCCGGCTCCAACTCCACCCCATGTTTTCCATGTCCCGCGCACGAGCGAAAGAAAGAGTGTTCGTAGAATGAAAAACACCGACGCTCCGACTTTCGAAAAACCCGCTCCTTGCAGGAGACAAAACCAACAACTCCGTTTCCGTTCACAGGAGAAAATACCGAATTTACAGATGAATTCATTTGAAATCTTTCCTTTCATAACGGCTATCTTGTGGTCTTCTTTATTTGAATTCCCCGTGTCATCGCTGCCTTTGCATTATATGAATTAACTCTTTTGATTCCGAACGAACACTTGCTTACAAAAGACTCCATGCTGCTGAACAAACGGAGACAGTGTCATAGAAACAAAAAACAGTACTCAAAAACTACCCATCTCGTTCATGGTACTTTTTCTTAATATACGGCCACTGTTGTAAATAAAACCCGCTGTCATGCGCGTTGGTATCAAATCTAAAAGAGCAACTTAATCAGACATCACTGAATAATCCTGATGAACAGCCCCTCAGCATCCCAACTGAGAATCCGGAGATGCAAACACACACTCCCGTAACAAAACAGAACACTCTAATATCAAAAACAACGGCAACAGTGTAAACAATAGAACAAAAGCAGGAACAAGTATCTGAGAATCACATTCTCACCTCACATACGGATCCACTTTCTTGCACGTGGGAGACAAAAGAGGCACAAAAAGATCCCGTTTTAAACTCGTGATCAAGAACACGAGTGTTGTGCCGTTGTGTTTTTGTGATTGTGTGAATAACCCATGAGGTGGACTAGAGCCGTCAATGAAGAAGCAGCAGCATCTGTCCCGGTGTAGAAACCCACTCCGCTTCTGTCCTTCCAACACTGCTACTCTCACACAGTCTGAACTGGTACACGGAGTCCGTGCAGAAACGAGCTCTTTTAAAAAAGATGCTGGGATTCGGTTTCGGTCTCGCTTTGGCGAGACGCAGGCGGTTTTCACGCGCACCAGGCTCGCGCTTTCGTTCTCGAGGCTGAGTGTTCACTGTGCCTGTCAAAGCAGAGGAGGATCTCCAATACAAGAGTGCTTATAAACACTGAGACGTGGGATGCGTGTTATTAAGTCACTGGATGGGAGGATGAATGCTCAATTTACTGCATTTATTTTATGTTCGTCTCCAGGCATTGGTTCAAATAGAACATCTGTCCATTCCTACATGAGTCATTTAGACTGATCAAAGCCATGGTGGAAACTGGGGCAAGTTGTCACTTTTTTTTTT
>NW_015783909.1:0-1385 GCF_001515625.1 Sinocyclocheilus rhinocerous | reverse complement strand
GTCCTATCTTAAAATTGTTCTAAAGACAAAACACACAAATTGTAATTCTTAAAAAAAAATTCTTAAGAATTATTGGAAATAAGCTATTAAAGTGAATATAACCTCCAACTTTCTTAAAGCACCAAAGGTAAGAAGCTTAATAAAAGTATCAGGTTGTTTCAAATATTAAACATTATAACATAGACACATATTACTAGGGATGTGCAGAAGTACTTTCAAATGAACCAATAGATCAGTAATGTAAATTATGCATTTAGAAATTCTGTAACCACACTACAGGATACAGTCATTTCAGCGAGCACAAAAAAAAAAAAAAATTTTTTTTAGAAAACATTTGAGAACTTCTTAAGAATTTCTCAAGAATTGCATTTGGAACATTCTTAGAATTTATCTTATGAAAAATTGTTAACTTCTTTCTTAGGAAGATCTTTGAAACACTGAGCCCTGAGTGGTTTTAGCATGTTACTGCAGCATATGACTTAGGCCCTTCACTGTACATGATTTTCTGCACCCTTTTTATGGTCTGGCAGGCCAAAATTATATTAGAAGTGTTACACACCTCTCCTCATCAAGCCACACAATTTGGGGTTTTATTCATGTCTGTAGCAGAAAGCTAAATTTTGGGGTCTGCTCAAATGTCTTACAACATACTGAGTTACAATAGTAATGAGACTTGCTTTATAATAGCAGTTTATCGTTTCAACACAAGAAGCAATCAATTCTATAGAATAACTGTAAATGATCGTTAGTTTCTTACCAGCTGGTCTCATTAGCTCTCCACCAAATCCCCTAGGGTAAAAAAAAAAAAAAACATCAGTTACAAGCTATAGACAAATAAGTGCCTCTAAAAAGCTTTGATGTTGATTATTGCCAGGTGATGAAGCAAGTGCTTACCTGTACTGCTTTCTGTCAGAGAGCTGAGCACATATCAGTTGCAATACACTGCTTTTGTTTTATATTTCACAAAATAACACAAGAGACTAATTCTGCAGACCTTTTGATGAATGTTTTTTAGGCCTTCAATGGTGTCGGAGGACAGGAAGTCAGTCACCGAACTACAAGGAAACAAATGCATTAAGTAAAATAAAAGCATGGTTAGGCAACGCTTTAACAGAAAAGCGGGTGTAACCTATTGTTCTGGGTTGCAAGCTCATAGAGAGCATGAGTGATCTCAGCGCAGGCCAGGATAGCGCCGTGACGGCTGTGTAAATAAATAATAAATCCATGCCTGTGGCCATGGGCAGCAGCTGGGGTAAAACTGAAATCATCAAGAAAGACAAGATGCCACAAAATTTCACTTGGTCTTTTTGTGTAGAGGTGAAGGAGATGTGTTGAGTTTAGGCATATATTAACAGACATATGGAGCTGTTCTCACCAGTGTTGGC
>NW_015783908.1:0-1385 GCF_001515625.1 Sinocyclocheilus rhinocerous | reverse complement strand
CTCTCATGCCATGTGTCTTCCTGGAACAGGTGCCGCTTGCCGCCAGGCGAAAAGATGGGACATGCTGCTTTCAAAAAGCAAGTGCAACACACACTTTGTTATGAAGACAAATGGGTTATTGGTATTGTGTGACACATGTAGACGCTCAATGCACAGCGAAAGAGTACAGAGAGCCAGGAGCAACAGTCCAAGGAAAGTTACATGGCATAACAGTGATTCGCAATTACTCATCCAGATCTATCTATCTATAGTTCTATCGTTCCTATTGTTTTATCAATAGTTTTTCCTACAATTCTGTCATTCTAGCTTTCTATCATTCTTTGTATTGTTCTATTGCACTTTCTGACATTCTATCTACAGTTCTATTTTGTCTATAGTTCTTCTATAGTTCTGTTTATAGTAACATCTATCTGTTGTTCTTTCTGTCATTCATTCTATGGTTCTATCGCTCTTTCTGTCCTTCATTCTATTGTTCTATTTATAGTTCTTTCTGTAGTTCCATTTGTAATTCCATCTGTTGTTCTTTATGTAGTTCTGTTGCTCGTTTTGTCATTCTTTTCACAGTTCTTTCATCTTATCTGTCATTCTTTCTATACTTCTATCATTCTTGCTCTAGCTCTATATAATTCTATCTAAAGCTTTTGCTGTACTTCTATCGTTCTTTCATTATTTTTTTTGTTCTGTTCATTCATAGTTTTTATTTAGTTTATTTATAATTCTATCCATCTGTTGTTCTTTGTATGGTTCTATCACTCTTTCTGTGCTTTTTTCTATACTTTTGTATTTCTATTTATAGTTCTGTAGTTTTTGGTGTAGTTCTATCGTTCTTTCTATAGTTCTGTTGTTCTATCATTATTTCTATAATTTTATCGTTTTTCTTCAATCGTTCTATCCATCAATTATCTGTAGTTTCATAGTTTCATTAGTTATATTGTTCTATTTATCTATAGTTATATCATTCAACCAATCTATAGTTCTGTTATTCTGTATTTCATTTTTTCCATAAGACCCACAATCCTTCAAACTTCAAGGCTTCTTAATCTTTTTTGCAAAGCTTTTAAACAAGGATTTGTCAAGCCAACATTTACAGTTTGTTGACAAACATTGATTTTCTATAATTAAAAAATAAATAAAATGACAAATGAATCTTTGACTTTCAGTTAGTTCGAAATGTGAAGTCGAAATAAATGTAATCAAAATGTAAAAAGCATTTTCAATTCATTTCTGAATGGTGCACAGCCCTAGTTTGCTGGCCCTACAATGTATGTGATTTCACATTTCGCTATTCTTGTGGGAACATTTGCACAATAACCCTGACCCACACATATGCACTAACACAAGGTGATGAAGTGCTTTGTGTTTGTGCACCACAGAGTGACTACAAA
>NW_015783907.1:0-1385 GCF_001515625.1 Sinocyclocheilus rhinocerous | reverse complement strand
AAACTTCATTTTTATCGCGGGACTTTCCCATTCTTTCCGAAAACATTCTTCGGTTTACGAAGATATGAAATGCATACACTGACAAAGTTTCTCTTTCACCTGGCTCTGGAATAGACGTGTATCCCATTTCTTTTACTGTGGAAAATAGAGCCGTTAAAAGTGACACGGGAATTAAGTTTTAATTTCAAGATGAAAAGGTATGCATGCTTCTCCGTTGAGAAACGTGTTTGGATTAGTCCTGAAAACCAAAAGATCATTATTTTGTTTAGACAGACCTCAAAATTTCACTCTGAGGGAAAATTTGTCTCCTAGAGTGCAAGAGGGAGACGTTTTGCCGTTATCTGAGGCGACTGTACATCCCCACATTTCACTTAAGATTTTTCTCAGTCTGTCACTGATAGGTTCTTGGGACTAGCTAAATTGAAAAATCACTACCCTTGTTGCACCATCTGTATTTATATGTCATTTTCTAAATTGGAAAAGTGTTATAGTTTGTATAGTTCTTATTAAAAGCGAACCGTAGTTATTATTTGCCTGTGAAGAAACTAATTTTGAGAGGTGTGCCACTCATGAAGGTCCGGTTTGCATGCAAAGCAAAATGAAGGCAATAAGTAGGCTAAATGAGTCAAGCAAACCCGAGAATAAGCCATTCAAATCATTTAAATCATTCAGTGGTTAAAATGGGCCTTTTTTTGGTAGCCTAGTAGTGGTATCCTGACCGGATAACGGGAGCATGCTCGCGGACAGACGACAGCTGCCCCTCTCCATCAAACTAAGAGTTTTTGGGTCACAAGTTAAGTCCTCGGGTTCCATAACGCTAACACTAAACCGTCACTAAGCCAGGCTCCGCTTCGGTGACATCCAGGCCACATCTTGGAGGAGTGTGCGTTACTGTTTTCTGGCAAACAGCGAAGACGCACGGGAGGATAAATTGGGCATGTTGCCATGGAGACCGTCATTATACGGACCATACATCACTTTTTGTCGAGCGGTCATTTTTAGGTCGTATAAAGAAGCTATTGTGCTTATCTAATGACAGAACAGATTTCAGAATTTTCTTCAGTAGTCGCTCATCGCGGTGATGCCCGTGTATTTCTCTGTGTGTGGGATGGCAGGCCAACAGCAGGTGTCCTTCAGTGAGTACCAGTGAGTCGAAGTCGATGGGGCGAACACTTCCAAAGTTAATATTTTGTTTCCAGAGAAGAGGGGAGGCTTGTATCTCTGCTTTATTTACACATTCTAAATTAATTAAGCAGAGGATTCCTCGGTGCGCTAGAAAAACAGGGAGGGGGAGATGCTGGGCTGCGAAGGGAGGGCCTAATTTATTGTGGCCGTACATTTCTGCTTCATGCCAGGGTGTCAGGGGACTCGGCCGACGGCATTCC
>NW_015783906.1:0-1385 GCF_001515625.1 Sinocyclocheilus rhinocerous | reverse complement strand
GTTTTGAGTGTATACTGAAGCATTTGAGTACACTTGAAGCCTTAACATTCAAGGCTAACTGCATTTCTATTTCTCTGAGAACATGTCAAAAGAAACATCTCTCCTTTTCCCCTGTGAAAACAAAGTGGTTTTGAGTCCGAGCCAGTGTTTTGCTGTCAGAACAATGTAATTTTGTGTGTTTTAACACTTCAAGGCCACATCAGCACTAAGGTTAACACTCTGAATGACAGACTCTTCTGGTAAAAATAGCTGAATATCTCTGCGGTATGATTAACATGTGTTACCTGTTTTTAGAAAAAGAATCCCAAAGATTTCTGTTTTATGTAAAGACTGATAGAACTCCTATTATGAAGCTTGAATCAGTCGATTCTGAGAATCTGTTTTGCCGTAAATGAAGGTTCTCTGGAAAATGCAGATAAATGGCCTGTGTATGAACCGCTTCGGAATGAGATTTTTATAGAAAGATCCAAAATGCACTTTTCTACAACTGTATCCATGTTTTGTTTGATGTTATGATACTGTAGCCGTCACAGTATCCATTGCATCTGCTTTCAGCAAAATACCACTACATCCTTACTTTGGTTTCACTTCATGGTATGTCAGGAATATCAAAACTTGACAAAAATTAAAATCTTTCTCAGTGACTTTGTCTGAAGACACATTTGTGCTTCTGTGTGGTTACCAGTGCTGACTAAAGTGGTTTTGTTCAGTGGATCTGAAAGTGATGAGAAAGCATTTCTGAATCATTGCAGACCAGAACTAACAGAAGATCAATGATCAGAGACCTTTGTAAGACCAAGTAAAGAAAATGTCAATGACATTTTTTAAATGTAAATGTGTAGGGAGCGCACAATGAGTTGAATTAGCAACACTGTAAAATTTGAAATTACAGCTTCCAACAAATCTACATTACTTTTTAATTGATTTTCCAAAAAAAAATAAAATAAATGCTTAGTTTGAATAGCTCTGCTCCCAAACACTAGAATATGGAAATCATTTTTACTGTACCATCTGATCACACCACAAAAATAGTGACATTCGTAATCAGCATTTTGTGTTGTTTTCCAGTGCAAATGTCTAAATATTCTGAAATCAAGATCCATTTACTTGAGAAGAAAAGTCTTGTTTCCGCAGAAATTTATTAAAATTAGGCAAATTTGTGATTTCAACAAGAACAAATATCTGCCAAAGAGCTTTAAAAAATTCATACCCCATTGGCAGATATTTGTTCCTGCTTTAAACATATAAAGTACTCTTCATTTTGTTCAGTTTCTCAGAAAACGACTAAATATCTTAATTTTGCAACTCAAGTAAATGGATCTTGATTTAAGGATGTTTACATATTTGAATTGATGTAAAAATACTGAGGATTTTTCTTTTTTTTT
>NW_015783905.1:0-1385 GCF_001515625.1 Sinocyclocheilus rhinocerous | reverse complement strand
TTTTTCTTTAGCAGACCTGCTTTTTATTTTCTTCATGCTGCCAGAAACTTTACAAAAGGTCAGCAAAACTTTACAAAAAGTCACAATGTGACTTTAATTATAATCACTTCCTGAATAGACTTCAAATTAGTTGTAATTGTTTACAGCATTGTAAATTCTGAATGTAATGAATGTTTTTCATGACTCGGGACATCAGAGTCTTCGGGTATTCAACAATCTGGAGATCTTCTTCACCCTGCTGCACTTTTCAGTTTCACTGCTGTGAAAAGAACAGAGAATCCACCATCTGAACAAAGTGAGTGCATAAACTTTCAGCCAAGCTAAAAGTGTTCACTTGGATCAGGATGAATAACTGTCGCAGTAAATTGATTATTATTTTACTTTTTTCCGCAATAGAAATGGAAAATCTTAAGGTGCTTGGATTGGTTTACTTCACATATCTGTTTCTGTTCTCTGGGTTGGAATTCACTTTGAGTTTTCTGACACATCAACGCTTCCAATTTTCCAGGTAAGGCCTGAATCTCGAGCTAACAGGTCAATTCTGAACATCACAGCTTCCAACAACCTCTACAAAAGGCTGTGGTTACTGCTTCTACACATCAGTTGCTTACACAACAGCTTTCAAATTGTAACATGATAAAGCACGGCATTGTCTTCAACTGATAAACTGTCTGTATGTAGGCATCAGGAACAAGGAAGTTTGGGAGAGTTTATTATATAGCATAAACAACCAGAATGGGGGAAAGAGGACAAAGGTTGAAGGCAAGTGTAGCTAACCCCTGGGATAATATACGATTTCAATTGACCAATTCACTCGTGCACAGACGTGTTTTGCTTAATCAGAAACGTGACATACTGGTATCATTGTGTGTGTATCATAGAGCAGCTGAATCCTGTGGTCTTGCCTGAAGTTTTTCAAATGAAACCCTTGTCTTCTTTTGTCGTAGCATGCAGCAGGGGAAGATGTTCTTTTTCATGGGCATTACCATGGCAGTGATCCAGGGCGGATATGCCCGCAGGATCAAACCAGGCCATCAGATCCAGACTCTTAGCGTGGTAAACTCTTTCATGCATTACTGGATCACGAGTCAATTAAAATGTTCTGGCAATTTTCTTGGAACGCTGAAAGGATTTAATGTTTAACTACTCAAAGGCCTGTTACATTTTTGTTTTCATATGTGTGTATTTCAGGCAATTATATCACTTATCCCAGCATTCTTGCTCATTGGAATAGCATGGAATTTGATTCCGGCTTATTTTTTTACTCTTTTGGTAAGCAAGTGTGCATCTGTCATTATTATTATTATTATCATCCAAATAAATATTTACTTGTATTTTTGTGTATTAATATTTTAATTTGTAATCTTTTTTTTTTTTTTTTTCAG
>NW_015783904.1:0-1385 GCF_001515625.1 Sinocyclocheilus rhinocerous | reverse complement strand
TGCCGTTTTTTTACCATAAATTTTACGGATTTTTTTTACAGTGTACCATTAAAACATTTTTTTTTAAAGATATGAATACTTTTATTTAGCAAGATTGATCAAAAGTAAGAGTAAAGACATTTATAATATTCTAAAAGATATCTATTTCAAATAATATCATTTACCCTCTAGAATCCATTTTCTTAATTCAACATTATAAAATTGTCTCTTTCCAGAGGCCAATGCAGGTGTGCTCTTTAGGAGTGACATTTTTTCCGTATGGGAATGGCCAAGTCATGCGTGCTCCTCGCGGCTGAGGGTCACGCCAGTGGACGGCCTTTCATTGCATGGTTACGGTTTACCCCAGTGTGAAGTGCTTCCCCATCTCGAGCTGGTTAGTGACATAATCTCCACTTAAGAGCAACACAGTGCAGACCATAAACACCAGCACTTAGCTAATAGCGGACATGTGGCAGCTGGCTCTCTCTCTCTGTGTGTCTCTCTCTTCGCTGGCGCGGTGGCACCTCTGCTTTCCATTCAGAGGTCTAGGTCAAGGTCGGAAGTAAGTGTTCACAAACCCCTAGAGGATCTTAATGGAACTGCAGAGGTTCATGAGGTAATAATGTAATACTTGTGTTAAAGCAAAGTCAGCCTTCTGAGGCAAGTCAGTTTACTCTGGGACCATGTTGGCAACTTCCAGACATATATTTATATAATATCTATATTATATTTCAACATGACTCTGGGAAAATCCGTTTGCCAAATTTTGTATCATAAAATCATGCTATATATAATTTTATTTATTTTGTATTTTTTGGCCCAGCTAATTAAAAAAGACTTACAGTACAAAATAATACGGTCGAAATCATAATTAAATAAGTCTCAAAATGCTGATATTTCCCATTCCACCAATTTGAAAAGAAATTAAAGGAAATTGGACGGGACTAATCATATGCTGTATATTTTCATATCCCCATCAAATATGTCTTAAATAAAGGCCTACTGGGTAAAATATGAATCTCACAATATTAAAAGATCATATTATTTACTTTTACCTTGTCAGTTACTGTTCCACAAAAAAGGGAAAAATAGAAGGGAATTTTATCATTTTAAATGGACATTTGTTTGTCATGTCTCCTAATCAAAAGGTTTCAAACAAAACATGTTTTCTTGTGAATATTGTTTTAATTATTAAACAATTCCTATGTTCTTCCTGTCTTCAAAATCACTTTCAACCCTGTGAGTATTTTGTTAAAATCCCTTCAAATAACAAAAGCTGCTTCCTTAATGACATCATCATACAGGAAGTGACATCATGAGATCATTTGGAGGGAAATCAACAGCGCAAACATGAGCAAGTCTTAGCTATGGATTGGATGAACTTCTGTGATGTTTGATGCTGTTAG
>NW_015783903.1:0-1384 GCF_001515625.1 Sinocyclocheilus rhinocerous | reverse complement strand
GCAACTCATTGTCTCCATGCAGTTAATTAATGAACCATCAGTATCTGCCCTTTTCATGCTATTTCCGATATGCCAATGGCTTTAAAATAATAAAAAATTGGCCGATAAATATCGGCGGCCGATACTTCGGTGCATCCCTGAAATTCAGTAAATGTGTTTTAAAAGACAAGATGTTTGCATTAAAGTGTTAACTTTGACATCCATAAAAATGCATTTTGTTAGATCTTTTTATTATTGCGAGGGCATCCCTGGACCCAAATATGTAAACCTCAGATACTGTGTGTACAGTCACAGGCCCAGAATTCCTAGCGATAGCCTTCAATGTGATCCGTCTGTGTCTTTGTCTGAATGTTCTTGACTTTTCCCCAACCTTCTCTCTTAGTACGGATCAAATGCCGTGAGTTGGTGAAGAAGATCGCCATCTACCGCAGCCGACTGGCCATCCAGCTTCCCGAGAAGATCCTGATCTACGAGCTGCTCTCCGACGACTCCTCCGACATGCATTACCGCGTCAAAGAGAAGATCTGCAAGCGCTTCGAGTGCAACCTGCTCGTCGTCTGCTCACAGCACATCATTCTGTGTCAGGTAAAGAGCCAGAGTAAAACATTACGCATCCAGATGCATGTGCCAGATCACATAACGCTACATCAGAGTGAAGAATGGGGATTTCTATATGAATGCTCCATAACACGGTCTAATCTTTATTCCTAAAAGATACATTACAATATTTGGCTGATGGATAAAAGCAGAGCATGACGCCAGTCTGTCAAAGTGACAAATAATTTTTTGGGGTGTTTTTTTTTGGGTATTCTCACAGCGTCCTAAACTGTGAGGAGTTTTTGAGAAAGAATCTTCAAGAAAAGTGTTTGTCTGGAGGTTTCTACGCATTCTGGTCCATCAGTGGTATTTTTGGTATGACACTGGCATCACAAGACTTTCTGTGGCTAAAGCTGCTGCCAGGTTTTCAGATTCTTGTTTTGTCTTTTAATTCTGCTCTCGTCAGACTCTGAACTGACGTCTTGATTTCATGATCAGTATCCCATGAATGATTCCACTAGACGGCGCAGCTTCATATGTAATAGTTCTCAAGCAGAGACATTTTTCATCTGTTTATTTTTCATCTGTTAATATGGCACAATCCTTCTCATAATTCTGCAGCGGAAGTGTGGCTGTCCAGAAGGCTCTAGTGTTTGTGATCAGCCCGTGCCTGATTCTGATATCTCCGTTTTTCAGTGAAATCTGCAAGAATAAGTGCAGAACAACAAACCCTACCATTGTTTGTGAATACTTTATAGCTCAAATAATTTACAGTGGAGGCCAATATGTTTGCACAAAATATGCACAAAAATCTCACTGGATTATTACAATTAATGGCAAAATGAAT
>NW_015783902.1:0-1384 GCF_001515625.1 Sinocyclocheilus rhinocerous | reverse complement strand
ACAGAAAGCACATTCAAATAAACGCTGGAGTAAATTAGTGTGTGTAATTAGTCAGAAACACATCACATTTCTAGTGTCAACGCTAATGCATCCTGGAATACGGTAAAGGAACGCCTTCTCGCATAAACATTTACATGTATGCATTTATCAGATGCTTTTCTCCTTGCATTGCATTCGAGGTTGATGCATTCCCTGGGAATCAAACCCATGACCCTGATGTTGCTAGCGGCAGCTACAGAGCCGAGCCACCGTTGAGACGACACGCCTCAGTTCAGTCCGGAGCAAAGACATTTTCCAGAGCAAGAAAACTCAATGACTTGTGACGAGTGTTTGGCTGTTTTCACACCCGGTTTGTTTCGGGAGTCTGAGAGCAGTTCCATGTGAACCCTCTCCCGATGAACTCTAATGCTCCAGCTTCTTAAAGGATATCCTGCAGTTTAATATGAAAATAAAAGCTTGAGGGTTTAACCACACTCTTAAAAACACAGGTTCTGAAAGGAGGCTTTCACAGCAATGCCACAGAATCATTTTTGGTCCCCCAAACGACATTTAATGCACTGAATTTCGTGACACATTTCCGTTTACAAATAGAAAGGCTCTCTAGTTTCCAGCTATGTATGTTGTAGCCAGCTAGTTGAATAAACACCACGTAAAAAATGTAGACTTAAAAATCCAGACATTTTCAGTGACAGCAGAAGAGATATTCTGATGAACAATATCAGAACAAACCTTTATTGTTTGTGTTAAATGTTTTAAAGGGATAGTACACTCCAAAATGAAAACCAAACAGTTGACGGCAGCCATTGACTTCCATGCTATTTTTTCCCATACTATGGAAGTCTGTGGCTACCGTCAACTGTTTGGTTCTGATTCTTCAGAATATCTACTTTTGTGTTCAATTACTTCATACAGGTTTGGAACGATGTGTAATTTACACGTTTATGCCAAGATACTTCATTAATAGCCATAATAACAGTGCTGCCAATGCATTACTGTTTAAGATTAAATATGTTAAACATTGTTACATTTATTTAAAGCAGGTACACAGGGTTGAACTTTCGTTCAATCGATTTTAAAAGACAAAAATAAGCGCAAAACACATAAACAAACCCTGTTTATCAGTCAAATTCATTTATAAATAGAAACTCAATAAGTATGAAATAAGATCCGTAGGTGAAAAACACTGTTAATGAGAAGACGAGCACTACTGCTGCAGGTTAGTTGGGAAATTTAATTATTATTCAGAATATATTTATGGGAACATTTCAGCAGGTTAAGTATAATTCATGTTAACGCAGTGAACATGCTTCATTAGCTATGCTTGCATCCAAAATTGTGAACTGAACTTTAATTAGAATAGTTAGTTAATTAGAAGTAGTTGTGC
>NW_015783901.1:0-1384 GCF_001515625.1 Sinocyclocheilus rhinocerous | reverse complement strand
AATTCCACTCATTTTGGACTGTTGAGAGCAATATATTAAAATCAGAAACTATGAATTTGGCCAACAATTTCTCACTTTAAAGGTTAGCAAAAATGAACATGTAACAAAAAATAAATAAATAAATAAAATGAACAAAAGTAAATAAATTAAATAAATAAACATTTATAATTTGTATTTATTTATTCATTTATGTATTTATGTATTCAAACTGCACAGTGAAAATAACTCTAAAATTCTTGAAATAATAAATAAGGGTTGGAAGTTTTTTTATTGTTTCCTTCATTGCAGAGTTTGATTATGGCTGAAGGTGAGGAACACCTTTGCCATTCTCATCAAGTATTTTACAATTAGAGAAATAGCGTGCTGAAGAAAGAGGGAGGGAATGTGGTAAATATTTATGAATAAATGCATTTTAATCAAATCATAATTTTATGCATGGAGAAGCTGAGTTGCTCTTTATTTCTGTATCATTCCACAATAAGAAGAACAAAAGAGTAGAAACAATATTGTGCAGTTAGTACTGAACCTTAACAAGCCATTTCTGCCTGAAAATTACTTTTGCTGGATTCAATCATATTCAGTCATCTCTTTGAGTGCATTAAAACCACATTCATTATTACCTGACAAAATGTTTTTACAGCAAATGTCATGTCATACATTATAATATCAAATTTCAAGAGAGGTTTTAAAGAACACACACAAAAAAGATATTCTGTCAAATGCTGACATTGGACCCCACTGACTTTCAATGGACGAAAATAAGTTGAAAGTTATATATAACATAAGGGTGAGCAGCCTAAATGATGACAGAACTTTTCATTTTTTTGCTGAGCTACGCCATTAAGAGTCATTGAACTGAGACAATGAACTGTTCCTGAGCTTCGTCCTTGAAATACGTCAGCAAAGCAGGGTCGGGATAAGGAGTGAAGGGTCAGCTTTCTGTCTTCCATAAGTGAACTTGACCAACTTGATGTCTCTTCTCAAAGACTGACAGCCCACTTGAGGTTGATGAGGTAGGATTACATGATAATCCCACGCTCTCAAGGCCCACCGAGCTGAAGTAGGTCACCTGCGGTGGGGCAGATTACAGCTTTAATCTGACACTGAGGGGCCATGATCGACCTGTGATGACCCACACTGCATGCTAACAACAACAGCAGCTAGTTCTGAGGTTCTCTGTCTTTCCCACTATCTATAGTTCTGGTCAGTATACAGTAAGAATTGTCAAATAAATACATAAATAAATAATGATATGATGAACAACAACAACAACAACAACAATAATAATAATAATAATATTATTAATTTGAGAATTCATTAAGATCTGACTCATAAACAATAAACTGTATGAACTATCCAAATAAAAATTTATAAAAATATAATG
>NW_015783900.1:0-1384 GCF_001515625.1 Sinocyclocheilus rhinocerous | reverse complement strand
TGCTGATGTTTATAGTGTTTGTTATAGATCAGACACATTCACACTAATGACTGTCTTTCTTTATCATTACAATACCAGATAGACAGACTACAGGTTCAGGTCTGTCTTCAGGTGCTGTAGCAGGAATAGTTGTTTTTGTTCTGCTGGTGATTGCAGCTGCAGCTTCTATTGTGATTTACTATCGCCACAAGATCTCAGAAGTAAAAAGATGTAAGTATTACAGATGATGTATCAAGAGAAAAATAGTTAATTTTATTGTGTAGTTTAAATGCAGTATGATTTTTCATATTTAGTAGTTATATTTTTTACCACAACTTCTTGTGAATGATTTGGTCCAATAATTGATGTCTGTGATTTTTCTAAAATTGAGCTGCATGATATTAATATACTAATTACTGAATCTCTGTCTGTTTAAAATGCAGAATATACAACAATTACATTAAGATCTGTATTTGATAATGTTATAATGTTTGTGTGCATGTGTTATTAGAGGTTGGACACCAGTCAGCTGTAGGCAGAGATGGACATATTATGCAATTACACAAATTATAAAAAATTGTTTATGCAAATTATTACATAATATTTTATGTAAATAGGTTAGCTGTGTGTAGGTTTATATAGGTTGTTTAGATAAACAGTATATAGAGTTATATGTTTATATAGGTTACATGGTTTTACTTGTTCTATGTTTGTTTATATATGTCTAGCACTGTGGTCCTGTGAGGCACGACATTTTGTACAATAAAGCTTCACTTGACAATTTAGTTTTTGTTGTTAATTCATGTTAATGATCACTTTAACTAAAATTAATACATGCAACATTGCTGTAAACTGTCACAAATCTAAGTAAAATCGATTCACATTATGAAATAATGTGAAGAATCACACAGTACTCTCTCTGTTACTGCAAACCTGTTTATAATCTCCTATTTTTTTCTGTTTCTATGTGCAACTGTGATAGCTGAAATCAATAAAATATCAGTGACAGAGGGAGAATATTTCACTCTAAACCCTGGTACTGACATAGATGAAGATGATGAGATACAGTGGCTGTTTGGAGATGAAGAGACTTGTATCGCTGCAAGCATGAAAGAGAAGACAAATACTGAGAGATTCTATGACAACCTGGAGCTGGACAAGTTGACTGGATCACTGAAGTTTAATAAAATTGCACAAGAACAAATTGGACTTTATAAAATGAAGATTATCAGTAAAAAAGGAGAGACCTCATGCAAGACATTCCATCTCGATATCAGTTGTGAGTATCTCAAGTATTTCTATAATAATGATGACAGTTCTTGCTTGATAAATGTTCCTCATACTTTCTATTTTTCTTTGTAGTTAATTCACCTCTTTGACATGCTATTAAGTGTGCTGTCAGTTG
>NW_015783899.1:0-1380 GCF_001515625.1 Sinocyclocheilus rhinocerous | reverse complement strand
ATTTTTAGCGCTCCAAACAGGACTGACACCATACTGATGTGAACGCAATCGTGAACTTCAGTTTTACAGTAAATAGGACAGTACTACCTGCGATATGAAAGTCTACCTGCAACACTGAGTCTCAGCTGACCCTGTGTAACTCTAGACTCTGAGTCGAGTCTGGTTGATGAAGTAAGACTTTTGTGCTCTGATATCAGTGCAGTGGTAACTCTCCTCTCCTTTGGAGGAAGACATCACGAGGGGACGCCGTAAAAGGTTCCTCTGTCTGCCTCTGACTCACGCCCGCCGGGCGCTAAACAAAAGCCCCGCTTCACCAGCGACCGGCGGATCCGCTCCAAACCTCAGCGGTCAGGAATGCTCTGGATCTGCCGAGTGTATGATGAGGAACGTGAAGGATGACGGGGCATTTGGGCCAGTCGCTCACTAACAACTCTTCTCAGCTTGAGGCTTCTGACATGTTTTTCCCTCTTTTCGGCGCTGATGGCAGTGAGGTCACCAGAAACTGAATTGGACGTGCTGATGGGAAGGAGACAAGTGGAACTTACTGGAAACAGTGAGTCAGGGGATGTGCTCTTGTGCATCAGCGTCCAGTGCCAAATCACTGACCTCACAACTGAGCGGGAGATTCACTGCCAGTGTTCTGTATGCGTGCCTTAAACATTTGCCAACTATACTTTTACTTTTTTTTTTAAGAAAAAGTTAGTGGTGCTCAGACGGTTAAACTTGCCACCATCATGTTTGGATAGTGTGAGTGGTTGCGAGGCTATTTCTAGGTGTTTCCTAGGATCTTCTGGTCAGTTTCTGACTCAAACCCCAGTCTCTATGACATTCTGATCTCTAGATATGGCTTGGGTCAAGGGTTCAAAATCAATCAGGGCTCAAGGAAGTGCAAGTGACAAAAATAATATGCCTTCATAAAAGGAAAAAATTGCATTTAATGACATTAGATGTCCACAATATTTTTTATTCCAGTTTTAAACACCAAGTTTTGAGAAATGTATTCTTTGCATTCATGTTGGTTTCATATGATTTTGAAAATGTAACCATTTTCAAGAAAAAACTAATTTAAAATGGCATTTTGTGTAACATCTTAATCATTATTAATAAAAAGTTGACTTTTTTCAGTTTTTTAAATTTTTTAATTGTTTTAATTAATTAAGGCATTTTACAACCAAAACAGTCCTTGCCTTTTTCAAATGATCTGACTTTCGCGCTGCATGCATTTAATTAGTATACAGTAATATTTTGTAATGTATAATATATTATTTTAAGAAAGAATAACCAAAATTATGCCAAACTATTTAATACAGTTTTCTTTTGAAGAATGTCATTCTTTTAATAAGGGTTTATATATATATATATATATATATAAATATAAAT
>NW_015783898.1:0-1384 GCF_001515625.1 Sinocyclocheilus rhinocerous | reverse complement strand
CTGATTTTTTTCCACCACCATGTCCCTTTAGGGGCTCCGTAGGATAACGCATGTTTCATTTACAGGACAAGACAATTTCTGTAAATCTAGGCAAATTCAGCAGTCTAAAATAAAAATCTAGGTGTAAAAATGTAAATGCGAATGTATGCATGTTTGAAAATGCAGTAAAATGCTAAATTACTCACCCGAAATACATACGATTTATTCCGTTTGTCAGAGGACTTCAATGCAATGAAGGCTATAGTGTCATAAAAGGTATTATGAAGAACACAAGGTCCGAATGATGTTCCAGCAGGTATATCCTGTGTAACTTGTGCACTGGTGAAGAAATCCGCGACATGGTGATGGAGAAATTTGCTGTCATTAGTCCACAAGGTGCGAGAAAAAATACTCTGTTCCATGTTTTATTCCTGAAAATCTGAATTCAAATGATGAAAAGTTAAAAAAAGAGGAAGACAAGAAAATAATGTTTTCATGCTTAAATTGGATTAATGGGGCAATCTGGATTTGAATATCCTAATGTTTTTGATCGGTTTTGATTTTACCTTTGGTTTGGTGTTCTTTAGCCTGTAAATAGCGTTTAAATCCCTATAATCAACATGCATATTTGTATAAAATGTAATATCTCACAAAATTAAATGCAGTAAAATTGCGACTCACTTACAGCAGGTTTGAGCTGAGGATGTTCAGGAGCAGGTGCACAGTCCAAGGAGACGCGATTTGCGGTTATCCACAGAGAGCGCGCGATCACGACCGTCTCCTGATCCTGACAGGCACTTATCCACGCCGAGGACGCGGAGCTGATGCGCCTAATTTCTCCCCAAACCCCCAACCCCTCCCCTAGGTGGCAATTTGATTGGTGCTTCACTGGCTTTGCAGGAGTGTTAATTAGAAGCGAGGGTAATCAAATGACAGAAGTCAAGAGACCGTTAGATTGTCAGGAGTACCACAAAAGGCTCTATGCTCATTCTGTATGCACATTTAAAACGTATCCTAAACCCAGATGCATAACAAGTAGAAAATATCGAATTAAAATTCAACTGTTCGATTTATTAACGATTCTCCAACTATTAAAACTTTTATGTAACTTAGGATGACTTTTAAAGAAAAAAATATTTAAACATTCTGCTGTGTCTCTTCAGCCTGTTTCTAATTTTTAAGAGTGCTTTAGTGATCATTTTATTTCAGAAAAAAAGGTACACCTTCAAAAATGTTTCACTTTACTCATTATATATAAAGCTTGAGTGATTCGAATAACATAATATCAAATAAAATTGAAGGAATTTCGTTGAAGCCAAAATTCTCCCTCTCCCGGAAAGAGGAAGTTTCAGTAGCTGTTGGCTGCCTGCTCGCCGTCCGGTCTGTGGTCGCTCCTCCAAACATT
>NW_015783897.1:0-1384 GCF_001515625.1 Sinocyclocheilus rhinocerous | reverse complement strand
ATCAATACTGTTATGTCTAGCTGAAGGCTCTATACAGAGACATATATCCTGATTAGTACTGTACCAGACAAACATGCCGACTCTGACTGCCGTCTCCCTGAAAGCAGCTCCTCGTCATGGTGCCTCTTGGTCCGACGCAAACTACCAAACCTCTTCATGGGAAACAGCAGGCCTCACGTCCGGCCTGAAGATCAACCATACCCTCCCGACTAAAACGAGGATACACGACACAGAGATCCTGTTTGGATAACAGAGAACTCAAGTGAAGCCAAAGCAAATGTCCAGGATTCCAGAAGGGGTTCTCGTTCTCAGTGAAGCCAGATGATGGATAGCTGTACCTTCAGAAGTGTCTCTTACAGATATTTATGATAGTCTCTGTTCTTCACAGATGCCACATGTCCCAGCAGTCCACTTGGATTCTTTTAGTACCCTTTGTAGAAATGAAATCCTGGCATTGGCTGTATTCCAGTGCTATTGATCCCCTGATTTCCTGTCTCCACGAAACACACAATGCAGTCCGCCACTATGCTTAGACTGTGTCAGTTGAGCAGACCCTGCTGATGAAAGGCAGACTTGCTTATGGCCCCCAGTGCCGCAGATTGTCTCAGAAGTGATGCCTCTCTTCACTTATCTATGCACTATCTCTCTTTTCTCTTCTCCTCCCTCTCTCTCTCTGTTTGTGGAGACCAGCGTGCAGCCCTGCCCTCTCTGCAGGAAACTGTCAGGTGCAGCTGTGTGTCTCTTTAAAATAGCATGCATGGCAGGAAGCTGTAAAAGGACACCAGGCAACAAGCCAGCAACACTATTGGTTCAGTCCTTCACACGGCTTGCTCTTTTTGCTTGACCTCTGAATTTACATACAATACATTTCTTTTACCCTGCTACTCATATTTTTCCCATTTGGTCAACCTTTTTTTGCTGATATTCCTGGTCTTTTTGAAACTTAGTTATGCAATGCCATTTTACTTTCCCTTGATGGTAATTCTTAAATTTAATTACTACAATAAACATTAAATTATTAATGGTGTTTGCTAAGCCTATTGTTATTATTATAATAATTATTATACATCCATCCATTGTCCAAACTGCATGTCCTGTAAGGTTGCAGAGATGCTGGAGCCTATTTTGTATAAGCTCTTCGTGAGTTCTCACCTGGTAAAAATACCACCATACAGTATGTTCACCAGGGGTGAGCAGTCCATATAAGCCGTGAATGCTCCACATACCCAAGCCATTTGAGATAATTCGTTTGGGGAATGGCTAAATGTTAAATATTTTCGTTACCATAAATTCCCTTACATAATAAAATGTTGGGAATACATACTGCAAATTATTTCTTTGCCAAACGATGGTAATGTCCTGCAAATCTGTGTCAGTAACAGAG
>NW_015783896.1:0-1382 GCF_001515625.1 Sinocyclocheilus rhinocerous | reverse complement strand
GTCTTCATTTGTTCACCCACATGTTGTTCTAAACCTGTATTAGTTTCTTTCTTCTGTTGAACATGAAAGAAGATATTTTGAAGAACATTGGTAACTAAACATTTGGAAGTCAATTGCTACCATCAGCTGTTTGGTTAACACAGTAATTTAATATCAGCTAATGTAAAGCATTCCTGTAAATTAAACAGTAGAGCATAGTGCTAGCAACATCAAGGTCATGGGTTTGATTCCCAGGGAATGCATATATAATACACAGTGCTGGGTAGTAACTGATTACATGTCATTTGGATTAAGTTATCAGATTCCAAAAATTAACTACTTGTTATTAGATTACATTACATTTTAAAATTCTCTTAATCAGACTACATTTACTTTTTATTGATTACATGATTACAAATTGTTCACACAAATGCAATAAATTTATAATTTATTGATTCTCCCTAATTCTTCTTTTTCGTATTTAAAATTTTCATTTCTAAAATAGCCTACCGCTTACATACAGAAAGTCTTCCAGTTCATTCACACAAAGACTGGTCACTAGTCAGGTGACTGTAATTACACAGAAAATTGTTAATAACATGGAATATATGGAATATATTTTCTTTCTCTTTGTATTTTATATCAATTTGGTACAAGAGTTAGGTCAAAAGTAATCTAAAAGTAATCAAAAAAATAATCCGATTATATTACCTAAAATGTGTAATGTAATGGAGCTACAAATTTATATAGTTACTGTTAATCATTCCTGTAAGTCAAACTGTAGCTCATGCCACTAGCAAAATCGAGGTCATAGGTACGATTCCCAAGCAATGCATGAAATAATAAAATGTATACCTTGAATTCAATGTACATTGCATCTGCCAAATGCATAAGTATGTAATAAAAAATGTTTAAAAAACGACTGAAAGTTACTGCAAAACACTGCAGTATATTATAAATGTCGATTTGACTCTTGAGGGTAAGATAGTCTAATAAATGGTCAGTACAAACAAACCAGTTTGACTTTTGACATGCACAATCCGACATGTACTTGAAATATGTAGGCATTTATCCATAATTCACATATGGCAATGGAGAGTATTGTTAATCTAGCTTATATATTTTTCACCTGATGGACAGCAGAAATATATCAGTGTGGCCAAGCGACGCTGAGGAAAGCAGATACTAATCCATGAGCTTTAGAGAAACCCGGAGTCAGGATTGAAGTGGGACACGGGAGGGAGGCAGGAAAGCCTCACAGTTTTCCTAACACGAAGCAGATCTTAAACCGTCAGGCCCTAATGGAGTCCATCTTTTATTCGGTGACGTTTGTGAGAGGCCTGCTGCAGTCTCTGAGACCGTCGCCGGTCCCCGCCTCTTACCGCAGACCCTCACGGGCTCTC
>NW_015783895.1:0-1384 GCF_001515625.1 Sinocyclocheilus rhinocerous | reverse complement strand
CAACAAAGCCAGTGTGATTATTCCCGGAGCTCTGGCGGTCAGCACGCACGACACATGCAGCACAAACTCCACGACAGAACCGAGCGCAGGCGCACAAACGCCGCTGTGAGCATCTGATGGATGTGAATGAAAGCGTATCACGGACAGAGACACAGAACATCGTTGCCCTTAAGAGAGGAGAGCAGCGATCTGCCTTAAATCAACCACTCGACCTTCATACGACGATTTGGGAATTGAATGTTCACGAATTAAGACGTTGATAAACTTGACTGTATTATATTTGGTCTGTAATTATTTGCACTGAAGATGTAAATAAACGTTTGTTACTAATATTCCAAGTGGTGTATTTATGGAAATCAATGCACTTTAGCCAAAATTCAAAACGAATAAATACATTAAACAAACAGCGGATGCATTTATGTCCAATTAATTTCGTCACTTTTTCTGAATAACAATTAAATAGGCTAATAATAATACTGATTCGTATTTAAACTGTACATATTTCATATGAATGTGGTTTAGCCTATTTATCGTAATGAACTCTTGCAACACAATTCTCACTGATAGTTGCCTGCATTTGTCGGTTGCATAATTCAGTAGCACATTTTCACAGAAATAGATTACACATCAAAAACTCATATTTTATTGTGAACGTCTAAACGAAAGGGACGCGTAAATCTTATTACGAGAAAAACTAAATGACGGGCGAAAGATCGGGGCACAGTTTTGAGTCTTTTTTTCTCTCTCTAGCAATTGAACACAATAAAAAGACAATGCCACGCATTAAGACAAGAAAATGAAGAAAGACTGTGTGCAAGTCGTCACGTTTTTAATTCTGTAATTGCATGCAATAAAATCATATATTAATTTAGTTTTATTTTTATTTTTGACAAAATGATTAGATTTTGTTCTTTTGGTTGATTTTACCTTTTTAGCTATGTGTTGCAGAATTGTTTTAATTTATACAGTATTTAAATGCAAGCAATTCAATAGACTATAATCCAGATATGTTGTGGAGATGGCCTTTCATTCTGGAAAAATAACATTATTCTTTTCAAATCATTGTCAATAAACTACTGGTTTCCATTGTGCCATATACATTATGGCAACATCTCATTTGATAGTTTTTCTCCTCTGTTTGTGGACATTTGCATAATAAGGCCGTGATGGATGTTGAAATAGGCGTCTTTTGGCCAGTCAGACCTTTTTGAGTCAGCTTAATGTAATTCTGCCAAGGCTTTTTCGCCCTGAAAAATGTGAGCTGGGTGAAATTTGGCGTCCAACAATAAACAGAGAGCGAAGAGCTTGGATTTATAGTTTGTATACATTCGCTGGCTCCAGATATCAGCAACAGAGCGGATGAGTATGTTTTATGAATGTAGGT
>NW_015783894.1:0-1383 GCF_001515625.1 Sinocyclocheilus rhinocerous | reverse complement strand
AAAATATATTTCAAAATGTATTTCAGGGGCAAGAAAATACATTTCTACATTTCATTGAAGAAAATACATATCTTACAGATGCTAAATGTTATGTTTTCACACGTGTTATATACAACAAAGATTTTCTACAAATGTGACATGAATGTATTTTCTGCTGAAATATACAGAGGGAAAATATATTTTCAAATCCTTTTTAAAATGTATTTTCAAAAATATACAAAAAATAGCAAAAATGGTAGAAAATATATTTATGTAAATATATTTAAGCACATATTTTTTGGTCATTTTTGTATATTTTGAACTATTTCGAAAACTTTTTTTTTCTTTCAATAAAAAAAATTAAAGATTTCAGTATCAAATGTAGTATTTTATAACAAAACATTTATTAATGATTTGCTTGTTTGCATGTCGGACAAAATTGGGGTAATGGGCAAAAATCTAGCTGTGTCGATCAGTTTATTTTTCAGCTGACCTTGCGTTGAAAAAAATTAAGCGTGTTAATGTGTTCAGATAACTACACACATTGTCGACTCATTATGCGTAATGGGGTTATGCATGTAAACGCACTCAATGTCTATTCAAACAAGAAAAAGAGTCAGTGCTCACTAGCTCTACAATTTACAAAATGACAAACGCTTGCTTTCAACAAAGAATTGAAAGATTAGACATTAAACGCCTCTAGGCAATACTGAAATATATAAACATTTATAATTGCTCTGCTTAGACTTGTTACATTTGTGATAATTGTTTTATCACTATATATGGACTAAAATTGCTGCAGTTCATTGTTTGTTCAGTGATGTAAGACTGTAAGGAAATTTGGTTCTGATTTAATTTAATGATCAATAGCGATTACTCACGGATCCAACTCAGTATTAGCATGTTTGAGATACTTTTTTAGACCTTTGTTTCCATTTTAATCCTATAGTACACAGTATTTATTATACAGACATTTATATTTTTCTGTTTTCTGACATGTTCAGAAGTTCGCGGCTGTTGGATCACTCTCCCTGTTATTTACTTTCTTAATCACGTCTGATCCTCATCTCTCGTGCCTCTTGTCTCATCTTCAGTCAGAAGCTCCTCGTCTGCCCTATTCTTCATGATCTCAACCTGCCCTTTTTCTTCCACTTGTCTCTTTCTGCCTAAAATCCTCCCTCGTTCATCCAGAGCCGTGCGTCTGCTTATTATGCCATTAGTCGTCCCGCTCCTGCACGAGACAAAAACCAGTCCCTCTTCAATCTAAAGAAAGTCCTGGGTTTCTTCCCCTCCTTCCTGGCCACGGCTGAAATTACCCGGCGACGCGTGCCTGCGTTTCTAATTGCGCCGGCCGTCCCCGGAGACGAGCCCCTCCCCCCGGCCTAATGAAAAGCCTCGGCCTTA
>NW_015783893.1:0-1381 GCF_001515625.1 Sinocyclocheilus rhinocerous | reverse complement strand
GCTGAAAATTCAGCTTTGATCACAGAAATAAATTACAGTTTACTACATATTCAAATAGAAATCACTTATTTGAAATTGTAATAATATTTCACAATTTATACTGTATTTTGATCAAACAAATGAGCATAAAAATTATTTTTAAAAAACATGAAAAAACCTTAATTATTCCAAACTTTTGACTGGTAGTTTTCCTAGTTTTAATCTAAAATATTATCGCAGCTATTCAGTCACCTGTTGATGAATTTAACAATATGAAACACCCTTTTAAAGCTTCGGCCCGCTCGCACACATTACGCCGGTCATCAGTGTCTGCAGCGCTCAAGACTTTGGGACGCTGGCCATCTATAGCAGCTGCTCGTGGCTGAAGTCAAGGCGATGCGTTTCCTGCATCCCATATGTTTTTCGCAGGGCTTGCCGTGTTCGCGCTCCTCTGAGTGATGGCACAAATCCCATTCATATTTTTATCTCAGCTGTCGCCTCACTGCCATCATCCAGCATTAACCTGGATAATTTGGTCGTTGCTGCATGAATGCGTTTAATATTCATGCATTTGGTGGATGCATTTATCCAGAGAGATTTACAGTGCGTTTGAGGTATACCTTTATTATGGCCGGATTGGTGTGACAGTGTTTACTTTGCAATGGTAGAAATGTCAATTTGTACTGCTCACATTCACATACATCTGAGACAGATGAGTAAACACGGAGTAATGTCAATAATGCAGAGCCAAACGAGTCAAGATGTTGTTTAAGACAAGAAAAAAAGAAAAATGAAATTTTAGACTATTTCCATAATATGTTGTTGTTTTAGACTAGTGAGGGGGGAAAAAACACATCCAGAATACACATTTAGGTGTTTATTTTATTGCACTTGTTCTATTTGCACCTGTAGATTCTTTAGAGGCCGCTTACATAAAGCCATAAACCAGAATTTACAGTTTTAGTCCTATCTATCTTCTGAAGTCTTTTACTTGAGGGGTTTGTTTATGTATCATTCGGACTAATTTATGAAACATTTTATTCTTAAAAACATGGTGAAAATTTATTTTTTTCTAGCTGTTGACAGTGTTTTCTGATTTATAGAGGCATAAAAAGAGAAATTTAAAGTTCTCTTTAAAAACCTTTAATTCTATGTCAACATAATCAAACAAGAAATTTGAACCTGCTTTGTCCAGTGTTGAGATTTATGCAAATTACTGCATAAATAACTACATATTTGATTAGATAGTCTAATTTGCAGTGTTATTTTAGTATGGAGATTTTTTTGAATTCATTTTCATTTTGAAATTGTTCTGCATGTTTTTGTAATTTTTAGTAGTTGTTTATATATGTGTATATGTTTGAGTGTGTGTGTAATTTATATGGTTTTAGTTATTTTAGTT
>NW_015783892.1:0-1381 GCF_001515625.1 Sinocyclocheilus rhinocerous | reverse complement strand
TATATCGTTGATACATTTTTTAGCTATATCGCCCAGCCCTAGATATCGTTATCTGATACTAACACTAAAGAAAACACTTCTAACTCTGATGTATGCATTGCTTTTTACCTATTTTTGCACTTGTTTGCCATAGATGCATTTTATGAGAGATTACAAAATAGGTATTTGAAGCAGAACTGTGTATAAACCAAATAATTTATTGAAAGTGATCTTTGAGAGATATTACTTTCATTAAATGTGCATCGTCTTATTTTTAGCTTTAAGAACAACACAAATTCCCAGTATAAAAAAAAGAAAGAAAGAAAGAAACCCTAAAGTAAATTAAAACAGGAACGAGCTGGTTTCTATTGCCTGTCATTGTCTGCATATTAAGCATGTCATTTGTAAATGGTTTCCACCCAGTCCATGGCTTGCAGTGCTCATGTTAAATGGAGTGATACTTGAAAGCAATACGTATCCTGTGACCGCCTGCAGATATTTGGGCTATATCTCATCCATTGCTTCTAATTCATTTGCAGGAGAGGAAGCTGGATTTTAGTAAAAACAGCAGCTGCAAGGAATTTCAGCGGAGATCAAATGTGCATTGTAAGTCTTGTTAAGGGCTTACATCAACAAGACATCCATCACACTCTGAAAATATACACAGTCGCAAATACGAAGGGCGAAAACAAAAGAACAAACTGAATCAATATTATCTCAGTGCAACAAACACAAGCTGATGTAGTTATCTTTTTACTTGTTCAATTTGGTTCTCTTCTGTCCTCCACCCCAGCCTCCGCTGTGTCGCACTGGGTTGTCCCGGAATGAGATGCGTTCATTTCGATTCGGAGCTGAATTGACTCTTGTGGGTGATGGCATTTCTGTTTCTGTGAAGACAAAGGTAATTTTATAAAAATACACCTTCAATTACCTTATATGACTTTGACTGAGATTTATTGAGTTTCCAACAAGCACAGTTCTTTCAAACACATAGAACAAAGCAAGCTTTTTTCTGTAGTTGATGCGTTCCACGTGTAGAACCCACGGCCGTGCTCAAGTAATCCACGGTAAAATAAAACGGCAGGGAAAACTTCATCGATTTGTGAGGCTACCATGCACCACTCATCTTACTGCACATAATTCTAAAACACAATATGTTTCTGTATTCAAAAAAATGATCACTCATTTTTATTTCAAAGATCAATGTAGTAATTGTTTAGCTAACACAAATTTTTGTTTTTACTACATTTGTCTTAATTTGTTCACTGCCTTTGCTGGTTAAAGTGGAAAAAAATAGACGTCTGCCCTCGATGGGTATTAATCGCACTTCAAACCCTAGATGATTATATTCAAAGAGACACATGTTGTTGCCTGAGTTCTGTGGGCCGATATTTAATAAAAC
>NW_015783891.1:0-1384 GCF_001515625.1 Sinocyclocheilus rhinocerous | reverse complement strand
GTAGCGAGACAAAATGCCACATGTTGTTTTTGTCACATTCTTGTGCACACGAGTGAACTGAGGAAACGCTCATTTTCTCTCTCCTCGAATGGCCTCGCTCTCCCTACCTCTTTTTCCATCGCTCTCAAGTCCGATTCAGCCCAGCAAATCACCAAACTGATTCAAATCACTTCATTTGAGTCATCGCTCAATAAAGTTCCCAGAAACCCATACGTGGCATTTCACATCTTTTTGAACTCGCATTTTGAGCTGACAATGTTAATTGTATGAGGACTGTCATTCTCGTTAGTAACGTTTCAGACTAGCTGGTTAATATGAGCGGGTTGACATAGCAACAGTCTAATCACAGACTCACGAATCTATCAGCTCTATCGCTCTGCTGTGAGAGGAAAGACTCTTCTGAAAGTTATAAGATGCATTAAAGGCCCTGTAGTTTCTTTACTCTTGTGCACTATAAAGAGTTTGATGTATGATCTAAACTAGAGTGTGAAGTTGGAGTATGTTTAAATGCACACTTATAATGTGATTAAGGCTGGAGTTGTGTCAACAGAAAACTGTGATTATGCTCATAATTACAGTGATCATAATCAGAGTAAAGATGAAGTACTGCAGTTTTAATCACACTTTACAAGCATATTGTCTATGCTTATATTGCATTTCTTTCATACTAAAATTTGCATGTTCTAGTGCATCAGAAAATCGGTTTAAAGATGCTGGAAACCCAGTGAATAATGGTTGGTTTCCAGAAAGTTGAAGGAATGTTAGTTTATGGTTCTCAGAATGTTCTGAGTAAACAGACATTCTAACATTCTCTGTTGGTTACACAGAAAACATAAAAAAAGATAAGAAAGTTCCCTTTAGGTTTGGAGAACGTTCCTCTAATGTTCTCAGAACATTCTTATTTGCTTCCCAGAAAAATAACAAAACAGGAACGCTAGGGAAATGTTCTGTGTTTGTTGGGAAACAGTTCTGGTTACCATGAATATTCCCCCCCAAAAAAATTTAATACCAAACAGGAACCATATTACGGGAACGTTCCCAGACAACAGACATTCTAACATTTTGTTGGTTAGCCAAAGAAGTACTCTTTACAAAACAGAACCTTCCCTTTAGGTTCAGAGAATGTTAGTCTAATGTTCTCAGAATGTTCTTATTTGGTTAAGAACCAAAATTTTCCCATGTGGGAACATTAGTAGAATGTTCTGTGTTTGCTGGGAAAGACGTTCTTGCACTTTTGGAGCTCAGGAGTTCTTGCTTACAGCTTTATACAACATGGGCATCATGCCTTTAATTATAACCATCAGAATAGAGCATTTTAGACTCATTTCTGAACCACTGAACAGCTTGCACTTGAAACAGACAAACAACAAAACAGCAGCAAAAA
>NW_015783890.1:0-1383 GCF_001515625.1 Sinocyclocheilus rhinocerous | reverse complement strand
CCACAGTGAGCTGGACTATGACATCGCATTGGTTAAAGCTGCCACGGACATCCAAACCAGTAACTTCATCCGCTATGCCTGCCTGCCGCGCAAGCAGATCAACCTTAAACCAGGGCACTACTGTTGGGTGACTGGCTGGGGTGACACACGAGGTAAAATCTGCATTATACGCCTTTGACCTTCATGTATTAAAATTAGAATCTTTTGTGAACGCTGGGTCTTGAAATATGATGGCTGGATTATTTATGAAAACATCGGCTCATAGATCAAATGTAAAGAGTGTACAGTAACGCCTTACCCCACTGCAGTTTCTACTGGTTTATTTTACCTCCATGAGGCAAAAACAAATAGTATTTTTATGTTTTATTGATATCAAGTTTACTAAGGGAGGTGATCCACTTATCCCACTTAGAATATGGGTTTGGCATCTCTTCTTCCTCTGTAAATCTTAGGTGGAAATGAAAATGTGTCACTTGCTGAGGCTCTGAACCAAGCTCGGCTCCCAATCATTGACTATATGACCTGTCGGCAGAAGAAGTTCTGGGGTGACCGCGTGAGAGACTCCATGATTTGTGCTGGCTTCCGAGATACAGAGGGGACCCCAGCCGCATGCCAAGTGAGAAGACCGTTTTATGGGAAAATTCATCAAGGTGTCCCTTCTTCAACTCTATTCATCTACCTTCTGTGTGGCTCTTCTTCTTGTAGGGTGACTCTGGTGGCCCTCTGCTGTGCCAGGTGGGGCGTGACCGCTGGGAGGTCCGCGGCATCGTGAGCTTCGGTCCTATCGGATGCACAGTGGAGAACAAGCCCAGCGTCTTCACTCGCACCGCAGCCTACATCCCATGGATAGAGGCCACACGCATCAGGGACTTCTTCTTGCACTAAGTTCCAACCTCAAAGAATTCCTTGTCCACATTTGTAGGCAAAGGAAGAGTCATTATTTCAAGATTTAGTGCCATGTCCTGGGTCTGGGTCCGGCCCATGGACCTGCTCATCCATTTGTGGTCCGTGCGCTGGAAGCTGGTGTATAGCATCACAACCACCAGCCACCAAGTTAGGGTAGTTTGCTCCGGTTTATGGGTCATTTCTCCGCTATGCATGTGAGATGGGCTTTGCTGTAGAATATGAACTGCAAAGTTTTAACTGCTTTCAGCTAAATCTCACTGATCTCCACCTTGTGTTCGACAAGCCAAGCAACATCTGTAAAAGTCCTGGCTATTCAACATTACACTCATCAGTTCAGTTGGCCTTGTTTTTTTCTGTAGAGGACTGGCACATACATTTGCCCTTTCATGGGCAGTCCAACGTTCAGTTCTTAAGGTGCTTTGACGGTCAGCATCAAGTAGTGATAGGAAATTTCACCTGTTGTGGGAGACAGTCTCC
>NW_015783889.1:0-1382 GCF_001515625.1 Sinocyclocheilus rhinocerous | reverse complement strand
GCGCTCTAATGCTAATTTGCCCTGTTTAGTAAATCTGGCCCTTAAGCTAAATTCTCAATTTGATTTCCATTTAATCCCACTGAGATTTAATTACTGTAAGTATCAGATTGTCTCATTTCTAAGAACGTTTCTGAGAAACATCTAAGACAAATGTTGACAAATTAATGTGGATATAGCAGCAATTGCATGTCAATTTCATGAGAAGTGAGTTCATATTGAGACCCTGACCTTCTGACCAGACTTTGGTTTCATGGCAGATCTGAGCATGGATGAGACTTCATTGAGATCACTTCTGAGACGAGAAGACTTTTTTTTTTCTCAGTAAAAAGCAAGCAACTTAATCTTAATTTTCAATGTTATCTCCATTTAAACTCACTGATGTCTTTGAGAAACATATTAAAGAGATCCCATTTGTGATTTTTTTCTTCCTATGAGCTCTTGACATCTATAGCTTCATTTCACAGTTTCATTGCTAGATGTGACAGAGAAAGAGTGCATCTCAGAAAACTGAGGCCAGTGACAGTACACTAAAATCTCCCAGCATGCTCTCTGGCAGCGAGCCACAGCCCTTCCCTGGTGTCTGATCTCAGATCAATTTATTCCGTGCTGCTGCTTGCCTTCACATCAAGCAGACTAGAGGACTTTTTATTCCATTGCCTTCTTCCAGACCTCAATGCCTTTCTTCATTAATCCATCTGTCTTTTCTTTTGCTTTTTCATCTGCTCTGGCTCTTTTCTTACCTCTTTTCTTTACTTGTCCTCTACTTTTCTCAAGGCTGCCTATATTCATTACTTCACCTTCCTCTGTTTTTCTCTAGTTAATGGAATAGTGTGACCATGATTGTCAGTGTTTGTTGGAGTGACTGAACAGAGTGTTTTCAGTTTACTTCTGTTTAGCAGAAAGTATGCGTACGATAACGTGGGTGTGTGGACGTCAGGTCTTGAATAAAGATTTTAGCAGAAGGATAAAGGTTTCTTTAAGATGAATATGTCTGTTTCTGATGCTGAACTCTTTTTATCTGTTCTTACCTCCATTTCTCTCTCACTTCCAATAACTCTATCTGTGATTCACTTTGCTACTTCACCCTTAATGTACTGTAATCACTAACACACCAGCTGGTTAAAAATAATAACACAAATTGCTCAGAAAAGATGAAATTGGCTGTGTTTTTTTGCAGATTATATTTGGTTTGATATTTTGCAATGATTTTCAAAACGGGGATGTATGGTACCGGATCAGTTATGTGCCAGTATTTATTGGCCAAGATTTTTGCTTTTAGTTGTAGCATCCAGTATTGGATATTTAATTGTGCATTATATTTGTAGATTATGTTTTATATACACATAAAGTTAATCTTTTAAAAAAAATGAAGGATTTAATAA
>NW_015783888.1:0-1383 GCF_001515625.1 Sinocyclocheilus rhinocerous | reverse complement strand
TCACAACTCTCAATCATGCACGGGTACTGTAAAGGAAGTCTTTCACTGCACAAGGCAGATGCTTCATCGGTGGATTTAAGAGCAGGCTTTTCTACCATCATCCAATGGTTCTGGGCCTTGTCCTCTTTCTTTTTTGAATTCTTCCTCTTCATTTTAATGTTGTTATCTGCAATATTCTCTTTTCCATTGTTAGAACCTGCACTTAACTTTTTTGCTTGAACATCATCCCCAATCCCAATCCCATTTTCTTGTTTCTTTTTCATAGTTTCAAAAGTAGCATCATGTTTCTTCATAAGGTGTCGAAGAAGGTTTGACTTGGTTGTATATACCCTGTCACAACCTTCGAACTGACATCTGAATGTGAGGTCCACGCTCTCGAAGTCCCCATCCGCTGAAACCTTTATTGCTTTGTGATCATTTCTGATATGATCAATGTACTTCAGATGACACGTGAAGTGAGCAGAACATTTTGACTGGTCGCACTGAAACGTGCCCACCTCAACACCGGATAACAATGCACTTGCCTTTTCCAATGTGCATCTATGGAGTAAAAGATAGTGTTTCAACAAACTGGTAACTTTCGACACTACTTTTGAGCATTGTTTGACTTGGCATCTGTATTCTTGCACTTGGACAACTCCATTAGTTTCTTTAGCACTGTTTTTGTCATCACATTCTGATTGATGCATAGCCCTATAATGGAGAATAAGATTTTGTTGGATTGAAAAGGCAGCCACACATCCTTCATGCACACATCGGTATGGACGGTACATAATTTGTGCATCACCTGAATCACCAAAATCGATATTGTCTACTGGCATTTTAGCTTTCTCTTTAAGATCAACCATCACATTTGAATTTGTCTCAATTTCTCTGTTAGATTGTGGAGTTGCATATTCTGTTCTTTTGTCTGGAGCATTAAGTGTGTCAAAGAGATACGGACTTCCACCACTCAGCTCTTGCACTGCAAATATAGCTGGCTCATTTAATTCAATAACACAATTCTCTTCAGTCAGAGAGGGGCTTTCTAGTTTTATATTTGTAGCTGAAAGCCCATCAAGATTTACTACATTTTTCTGTGACGCTTCCACAGTCCTGGAGGTGTCAGTGCTGGCAACTGTAAGGGAGTTTTGAGTGGGGCATTTATTTTTTCTTTTGGCAATTATGCTGGCTTTTCCTTTAACATTGGAATCAACAGAGGTAACTGTCAAATTTGTACTGATTTGGGATTGAGACTGTTCTGACAGGGAGTCTTTTCCCTGGTCGATGATGAGACTGGTATGCGCATTTTCTGACACATTTTCTGTTGATTTTCTGATCTTTCTGTAACCAAGACCAATTTTCAAGCCAGACAATTCCTCTTTTGAAAAATGGTGGACATTT
>NW_015783887.1:0-1382 GCF_001515625.1 Sinocyclocheilus rhinocerous | reverse complement strand
ACAGAAATAAATTACAGTTTAATATACATTCACATAGAAAACAGCGGTTTTAAATTATAATAATATTTCACAATTTTTACTGTATTTTTCATCAAATAAAAGCAGCACTGGTGAGCAGAAGAGACTCTTTCAAAAGCATCAAACAATCTGATATTATTAATCTACACTACTGTTCTAAAGTTTGGGTCAGTAAGACTGTCAGTGATTGGGCATTATATCAGTTATTGGGTATATTTAACTTTTCTGTTTCCTGAAAGCTGAAGACTAAATGGCAAAGCCGCCGCTGCCGCGTGTAAACGTGGTGAAAGCGTGAGACGAGACGACAGATTCTGCAGCATCAGCACACAAACATCATTACCTGAACATCTCATCTGCTCCAATCAACACTGAGACGCTGCGAAAGAGCCCATCATGCAGAGAGAAAAATATGGAGATGTGTGCCAAATCGATACGAATACATATTCATAGCTGAGAATCTGCCAGAAAGCAGAGGAGTGTTTGTCCAGCGGATGCAGAAACTAAGGGTTTAAACGTGTTCTGAGCTCATTCTAGACCGGCTTGTCAATATTCAGATGATTTTTACTAGTAAAAGATCTGATTTCAAAGTCATGCCATTAAAACACACAAAACAAGGCAAACACATCCACATCTTCTTCATTTATAATCACAAAGGCATGGAAATGTTCCAGCGACGCGTCTTCACAGGCTTCATTAATACTGCATATTGTTCATAATGAATGCACTCATTTGGAAAAAAACGACCCTTTTCAGACGCGCTCTATAACAAACCCCAAAACTGCAGCTAATGAGAAAACAGAGCAACACGTCTCTCACATACTTAGATAGAAGCTGCTGCCTTCCCACAGGAACACATGACTTCTGTAACATCTCAATGTCAATAAGTCTGTAATCTCAATATGAGCTCAAAGATTTCTCATCGAATGATCTGATGTTCATTTTATAGATCTAAACTCTTACTGAATACTCTTACATTATGTTCTGAAAGCATCTGAGATGAAGTTAGAGATGCTTGAACGAAACGCATTCAGGAGCTTCTGAGCGATACTGTCTTCCTCTGGTTTCTTGTTCTGATCGATGGGGTTGTTTATGCCGAAGGTCAAAGGTCACAGACCGCACGCGTCTCTGTCTCTGCGTTCTGCTCAGTCTCTCTGGAGACGACGAGATTAAATAAAACGACCGTAGTTACTGAGCGCCAACATCCAGCAGCTCGTTTAGACTCGCCCACACGACAAAGACCTACAGCACAACAAATGAGAAACTCCTGCTCATATTCTGAAATCATAATATTCCCAAAATATCATACTGAGATTCTGCAGATGTGTTTGGTCACCAGAAAACTTAAAGAAAAAGTTCTGGCTTCA
>NW_015783886.1:0-1383 GCF_001515625.1 Sinocyclocheilus rhinocerous | reverse complement strand
AATAAATTATGAATAGTATGTATTTTTATGCATTTATGAAAATTGAGAGGGTGCTTAACAATATCAATGTAAAAATAATAAAAGCTCTTAAAATAGGCTTTGTTTGTCATGCAAAATTTTATTTCCAGGTTTTCTTTTTGGGGTGTAATTTGACATGGACCGGTTTTGTGCGATTCATCCTCAACTTCAAACCAATTTTTCTGTCTCTTTCTGGACAGTTTTCCCTTTCCCAAGCCTCTCGTAATGTTGAGTTTGAGCTGTTGCGGGAACAGAGCTGTAATGTGGATCTTGTATGACGGCGGTACGAGTGGAGTCTCGGCGTTACTCCACTCGCCTCAAACGCATTTCCAGATGGGCTTCTTGCACGTGTGCCCGCTGTCAGATGGCCAGACTTAGCTTTGACAGCTTCAACTCATCTCACTTCTTTTGAAAAACCTCAATGAGCCATAAATCTCCCTGTGCTCTTTGTTGAATCGGATCGTCGAAGCTTAATTTCATTTATGCTGGTGGAAAATAATTTAGGGCTTTTCCAAGATGTCTCCTTTATCTTTCTGAATGCTGCTCTGCAGAGAGACCTCGACTAACAGGGTCCCTCGTGTTGATGGGTCTTGTTTTAACTGTTGATAAGTGACTGGAAAAGACCTCAGGTTTTGTTTCCTTCTGTATTTATAGCGAGATCAGAGGGTTTGTGGGTGAAGCCGTGTGTCTCTGGTGTAATGGTGGGTTGAGGACACCCGCCCTGAGGAAATCTCCTGCCTCTGCCTCTTTTTCTCACCTAATCTCATGAAAGCAGAGCCACGGGAGACTCGCTAGCCCGAGGAAGGAGTGAAATAATGGAGCAATGATTTACTAAAGGTTACGGCTGTGCAAAACTCTTTTTAGCCTCTTTGTTTTCTCGTTTCGTGTGGCGTGCCGCAGGGTTACGTCCTCACCCTCTTAAGTTTGGCAGTCAGAATGAGGAAGACTACTCTATATTCTTGTTTTAATTCTCACATTGTCACATTTCATCCCACAAATCAACAGAACATCATGACATTGTTTTCATAACAATTATGTGCACTGCCTTTTGCATTTCCCATTGTTATTTGTCTATTCTCAATAGATTCATTTTAAGTGTTTAAATGTAAATTACTGTACAAAAATGTTTAAGTTGGCATCATAAGTTAAAGGTAGTGACAAATATTACCATGACATAGCACAAAAAATGCTTCTGCAATAATGATGGTACTACTACTACTACTAATAATAATAAAAATAAAAAATATTATTATTGATAATACTATTTTTATAAAATTATTTATTAATAATATTAGCATTATAAATACTTTAAAATAATTATTTAACATTTATTTGCATTACACTTATGATTGTTGCTATTTTTTT
>NW_015783885.1:0-1382 GCF_001515625.1 Sinocyclocheilus rhinocerous | reverse complement strand
GACGCAGCTCGAGTTCCTGAAGGGGAACCGACTGTAGACAGTGTGCACTAATGTCTGCTATTGCTCCCCTTGAGGCAAAACTGAGAATGCAATTTGACGACTTGAACAGACTATGTTTCTAGCCACAAGAATGCCATCAGATTCATTGAACGTTTGAACTGTGAGGCCAAAAACATGATGACAGCATGACATTTCATAAGAGGAGAGGAGCCCTACCATGCTCTAATTGAATATTCTGATCTTTATTCCTCCAGAAAGATGGAAAACGGTCAACCCACAAAATTAAAGCTGTAAATATCTTCCAGAGCACATTTGGACTGGAGCGAATAACCAGATATCTTACAGCAGCAAAATGTCACAGACAGCTGTGGGACCTCCACACGGCACAAACACACACAGCAATATTGCCACGTATTTGCTGAGGCCAGTCATGGCCGAGAATAAACAGATATCTAAAGGTTGGGTGTGAGATCCTATAGGGAACAAGATAAATGTCATTTCACATTTCCTTAACCTTTGCACTGATAACAACACCTGCCTGGGTTGGAATCATCATGTAAATGCTGACTTTGCATGCTAGGGCATAATATCCATGCACTGCATGTGACTTTTTTTCTTTATTGTCTAATAGCACATTGACAGCACATCCTAGCTATGAAACTGTTTTTGCCTCGCACTAACAAATAATGTTGCTGACAACAAACAGAAAAAGAGGGCATACTGTGGTTAGATCATCAAGTTCTTGGGCCTGTTATTAATTTTTGATAAATGTATCTTTTTCTTTATCTACTTCTATACTCCACAAAGATTCTGCTAATTAATTCAGGCTAAATTGCTTAATGCAGAGACTCCATAACATTTTTTTAAAGATAATTTTAACCATATTCTACAAAACAAAACATAACATAACATAACAACATAACATAGAAAAATAAAATAAAAATAAGTATTTTTATCTTGTTTTGCAGGGCAAAAATATTTGAACAAGATCAATTTAAAGACGTCTAATATAACGCAAGTTTGTCAGTCCACAGTGAATATATAAACACAGCTTTAAACTTTAAAATTTAGCTATTAAAAGAGAACTAAAAAATGCTTTCAAGCTGAATATCAAATGAGGACAATTTTGTCATGACAGAAGCAAGGAATTACATTCAAAGCGCATTTAGCACTCGCGGAATAGAGAATAACCCCCACATTAATATTTTCGATCAACCATGCAGCCCATTTCTTTCCTGGTGTTTTCAGATGGAAGTGGTGCACGCACACTGAGGCGCACTTTGGCCTCAGTGTGAGGGAAACCACCAACCATCTATTTAAACTTCAAAAGGAAGCCGTGTCGGCACTCTGATCCCAACACATTGGCACAACATTTGGAAAAA
>NW_015783884.1:0-1382 GCF_001515625.1 Sinocyclocheilus rhinocerous | reverse complement strand
CAGTTTTCCAACGCTGCTGTCCGAAGCCTCTGGAGGTCTGAGTGGATCTATATCGCACCATCCAGCCTCAGGCTCCTGTGTTCTTTTAATGCCTTCTGCACTCACATTAAGAGACACCTAAGCCCCTGTCTGACAGCATGACTGAGAGGGGTAATTAGACTAAACACCCTCGGGACTCGCTGCCATGTGCGTGTGTGTTACAGAGAGAGTGAGTAAAAGTGAATTTGTTCGCTTAGTGTGTTTCTACATTTGTTCAGAGTGAATCAGTGCGCCGTACGAGTTTGTGCACACGCCCGACAACCCCATCCGTCATGTTTTGGCCTTTCGAGCCTTCTTCGCCTCACCATATAACCTTTTCAAATTATGTCAATGTATATTTCAAAATGAATCAATATGTCCTACTGTGGCCGATTGTTCGCATCTGCTAATATATGGACTTGGGGCTAATTTGTGGTTTGGTAAAATGACACATTATCACGGGGTGATCCATCACGCCGTCCTAAATGACAGCCCGTCATCCTTTCTGCCCTGCTTACTGGTGTCATGTGATTGTTTAATATGGTGAACATGACAAAGGGAGATTGAAGAGGATTCAATTTGGGTCACGTGACTGTCCGGGAACCGATCCGTTCCAACTGCGCTCTCTCTTGGATGTGTTGGGAACTGGGAAGCACTTCATACATTAAGCTCGGACGCATTTTTCTTGAATGCTAAATCAAAGCCACTCCAATCTGAAAATGAATATAGTTAGATAAATGCTCAAATAAATTCGAATGACTCTGGATTGCTTTCTTATTACTCTTACTTGTGGCCCAGTGGCTGTTTTTTTAATTTGTCATGTAATCCTGGTCGATTAGCGGTGACATTTAGTGTTTGCTCCCAGCGCGTCCGGCCTTTACTTTCATTAAGGCGAAAACAAAAGGTTCGGAGCACAACAAGTGCCATCCTCACATGACACTGAATAGCAAAAAGGTCACACACCGTAGCACTTTGATCAGAACTAAAGTCCTGAAGGAAATCTAGTATACTAGTTCCCTCGTCATGCTAGCTCACGGTGTCTTAGCCCAAACTGACAGCGTTTTACATGTCAGTCTGCGACTGCTGAACCTAGACGTTTAATGCTGTTTGAACAGATGTTGTTTTTCATAAAAATACGTCAGTTGATTTTCTGTCACTCCCTCTGTAAACCAAATCGCATTTGTTGCTCGGTGAGGAAAAAAAGCCTAGCTGGTTTTACTCACTTATTGAGATACTGGGGGAACATGTGAATGCGGCGCAGTCCTCTGTGTTTAATATGATCCGGCTCCTCGCTGAGCTATTGTTTGACTGTGGTAGAGGATGAGCCACAGGAAGTGTGGGAGAATTTCAGCTCACAAAGGGGA
>NW_015783883.1:0-1382 GCF_001515625.1 Sinocyclocheilus rhinocerous | reverse complement strand
CTGAAAACAACTGTTTTCATACAGCGATAGCTGGACGCTTTTTTCATTCTATTAAAAAGGCAGTTATTTTGGTAATGTTTAGTAATAAAAATGTAGTAATAACAATATTTGGTAAAAAGTAATTTTAGATTTAGTCTTTGGACCTGCCAGTTTCCTGCATGTGCTCTGTCATGCGACAGATTTCACATTTCAGTGCTCGCACCAATATGATGACTGAGTGTTCAAGACTCCCTTATAGGAGCAATGATCTGTTACCTGTTAACTAAGCTTCTGAGCCAATGTCCAAAATAGCTAAACAATGTTCTTTAAAGATCCTCCAGGCATAGATGAGTGAACCTTTCTCAGACAAGTGTAGAAATCCTTAAGCCACTATATAAAAACAGTGCAGTTCTGGCCAGATGAGACATTATGACGTTCTAGATCTTTGGAAAAGCATAACGGAAAGTGGGAATCAAGGGACAAATCCTCTTGCTGGGCCAAGTGATGCAGTACCTGCTGGTGTTTCTAATACCATCTCAAACAGCAGTCCCAGCGATGTCCCTGTGAACGTTATCTCTTTGATGCCCGGCCAAGCAGCGAGCTCTTCAGACAATCAGGTGTCGGATGGGGACAAAGCTGGTGCCACACTACTGTTGTCCGGAGTCTTCTTGGGCCTGGTTGGCATGACATTCACGGCTATGGGGTGGACAAATTACAATGTCAGTCACAGCTATGAGTGGACACAGCTTCTGGGGCCCATTCTGCTGTCGGTAGGAGGGACGTTCGCGCTGATAAGCATCTGCAAGTTCCGAATGCTCTCCTGCCTGCGCTGCAAGCAGAATGATGGAGAGAGAACACCGGAAACGGACCCTCTGCCACCCCTTTCAGGACCATCGTTTGTCTTCACTAGACTCAACCAGCCCATTACCTTCCACAGGGCCACGGTGGTCCAGTACATCCCACCACCGTACACTTCTGTAGTACCGGACCAAAGTCTGGGTCCTGTTAATGGTTTGCATTCAAGTCACCAGCCATTAGCAGTCACAGTGAACACACCGCCACAATATTTCAGCGTGTATCCAATGGAAAACACTGGTTTTAATTCTGGTGAACGCAACAACGCTACACCAGAGCAAAGGGAAAACAGGTATGATTATGAATACTGATGATAGTGTGCATTAGATTAATTTAGATACCAGTAAAACATGATCAGGAGCATGGAGTCTAGAAACAGCATTAATATCAGCCTGAGCTGTTAAAAAATTACTAATCACTTTTTGGTTTTAAGTATCAAAATGATAGATTTATTAAAGATATATTACAAAGAAAACAACCTGAATGACTAAATAACAGAATATAATTACAGTAACTGATAATTCAGATATGTACATATCTATGTGATA
>NW_015783882.1:0-1376 GCF_001515625.1 Sinocyclocheilus rhinocerous | reverse complement strand
TATTATCCTAACAAACCATACATCAATGGAAAGCTTATTTATTCATAGATGATGTATTTCAAGAAATTGACCCTTATGACTGGTTTTGTGCCCCAGGGTCCCATATGTTCATGTGTGCCTTATTGTACAAACATATCAGAGAGAGTCTGAGAGAAAGAGAGAGAAGGTGAGAGGAAGATGAAGAGAGACGAGACAGGACTGAGGTATGAGAGATGATGAAGAATTCTGGCCGTTCACATGAAGGACGATAACGTAGGGCTGCACGATAATGGTTCAACGGTTAATCACGATTATTGTGCTCAAAAAATATAATCACTTAATTTCATCAGATTTATTGCAGTTTCATATAAGCACAGATCAACTTGCATGGTTTGCTTGCAGATTTAATCATGTCAAGTCAAGTCACCTTTATTTCTATAGCTCTTTTAACAATACAGATCGTGTCAAAGCAGCTTTACAGTATTAAATAGGAAAGTAGTGTGTCAATAATGCAAATGCTGAACTCCAACTTGTGTGCTTTCCAGCCGTCACCACCTTTTCTGTAATTTGGAGAGCGCATGGTTGCCAGGTTGGGAATAAATTAAATTAACCACTAGGGTTAATTTTTAACAGTTTTACAGTTTTAGTTCTGATTAGCAATTAGGTTTTTTTCCCCGAAGTCCTGGCAAACTTGTAAACCACTGGGAATAAAATGTATCGATTTCAGAGAAAACGTTTGATTGGATTTAAACACTTTAAACACTTGACATCTGGCAACCACAACCATGAATGCTTGTTAAGGCTTGTGTCCAATGCAAGATAATGGCAATGTCAAATAAAAATGAATCATTTACCAAATAAATAACCAGCGGGCGAATATTGCAGACAATTATGCTTAAAATTGAGAGAAGCTGAAATGGTGATCATGATTAAAATACGATTCATTGTGCAGCCCTACAATAATGATAAAGATATAGTTTTAAAAAAATAACAATGCCACAACTAAAACAATAACGACACAAATGCACAATATTGTTGGAATCACTTTCAGAGTGATTTTTTTTCCAGCTGATGAACGATAAACACATTGACAGCCAATCAGAATCCACTCAACCTTAAAGAGCTCCAGCATTTAAAGTGACAGACGATAAAACTGCAGTGTTTATAATAAACTGAAGATTATCGTGCATCAGTGAGAACGCTAATATAGTTATTGTTCTTGATGTGAACAGGCCTCTTGCCATATTTATCAGTATTATGTCATTCGTATGGCATCAGAGATTGATATTTGCCTTAAAAACGACATCTTTGTAGAAAACTGGAAGCTTTCAGATGTTTTAATGACCTCAAACCTTTACAGACGAGGTGCATTTATATGAACCAGTGCCTTACAGAGA
>NW_015783881.1:0-1382 GCF_001515625.1 Sinocyclocheilus rhinocerous | reverse complement strand
AGGTAAGATGATTTATGAATTATCTGGGAAATTTCTAAATAATTGTTAGAATTAAGCATTACAACATAACACTAGCTACATATAATACATATTAGTGCTGCATGTGGATGTGAGTTCTCTGAAGTGACACCAATGATTGATAATGGAAACAATGATCAGTCATGATTATGAGTGACATGACTTTCTGCTCAATTAGAAATTCAGTAACAACTCTACAAAACCGTCAAATAAGGACCTTGTTTTTAATTTTAGCATTCAGCAAATCGGATTGGCCATACATGTTTTTACTCAGCACACACACACAGAACACGTACACAGAACACACAGATTCAGGACTTCACTCTAAAGTGAGCACAAGAAAGACAGAGCCCAAATTAATGCAACCTCTTGAGACAGGATCTTTGTAAATAACATAAAATACAAATTGTTTTAAAACAGCAATAAGGTGTAGTATTTTTACTGAGTCGATCAGCAAGTCTTTGACAAGAATCTCCAATCTGAAAAGAAAAACAAAACAAAGGCTGTCATTTTCTTCCTAAGAAAACTAAATTGAGAAATGTTCAAGCATTGCGTTTAGAAACTTTCTTACAAACTTCTCTGAATTTTTCTTGAGAAAGTTTTTTCTAAAGATTTCCATGGAAAGTAAACCACCCATTGGCAGTGATTTACAGGAAAAACATCTGAAGAATGTACAGTGGAGAGAAACTGTAAAACTGAAATACATAGCCCTACAAGTATACAGTTCTGTCAGTGTTGGAATACTAAACAGTGTTGGAATATTAAACACTCTTTTACAGTCTATTTTTTTTTTGTTCATCATTTTTAAAAATACCACATTTTCAATGCATTACAAACCATTCAAAAAATGTGACCACTGGTTTCTCTCTTAGTAATCTTATCTGAAAATCTGAAACAAGTCTGAATTCTTCAGACTCTTGTGGGCATTTCCCAGATCACAATATTGCAAACATTATGGGAGCCCACTCTCAGAACTGTAGATAGATACTAACTGATATGTACACTTTATGTAATAATATATACCTTTAAGGTACTAATAAGCACCCTTTAGGGGTAAGTAAGGTACAGAAGTGTAAAGATGCCAGCAAACATGCTAAAAATAACAAGAGGGCCCCTGCTTGCTTTCATTTTGAATCATCTAAATGAGCTCTTTTCATTTTCCCTGGAACTCATTAACTCATTATGTCAAGATATTTTCTGGGTCTATTTCCTTCTAGCAACTTAGGGTGTGGTGGCAGACCGTATGTGTCATAATGTTTCATTGTACTTGTATTTATTTGCCAGTCACGTACAGCAAGCAAAGGCTTATATGTTCTTTATATATATATATATATATTTTATTGCTTATACCTCCGCTTTCAGTA
>NW_015783880.1:0-1381 GCF_001515625.1 Sinocyclocheilus rhinocerous | reverse complement strand
GAGTACGAGTACAGGAGCTCAGTATGCATCCCTAGCTGCTGTTATTGTTAACTAAATCTAAAACCTTTAAAAATAATTTTAGGTAATTAAATCTGATGTAAAATTTAAAAATTAGATGAAAAACATTCCAAGATTTCCAATTTTCGTTCATGTTTAAAGGGATAGTTCATCCAAAATGAAAATTCTGTCATCATTTATTAACCCTCAAGTTGTTCCAAACCTGTATGGGTTCCTTTCTTTTCTTGAACACAAAAATAAGATATTTTGAAAAATATTGGTAACTAAACAGTTGACGGTAGCCATTGACTTCCATGGTATTTTTTTTCCCCATACTATGGAAGTTAATGGCTACCATCATTCTTCATTTTTGGTTGAACTATCCCTTGAACTAAAATTACTAAAAATAATACCATTAAAGATTGATTTTGATAAGTCAAATAAAACTGAAATAAAATATTCATCTAATATTAGATGAAAAACTTTTTTTAAAAAAATTAGAACTGTTGCCTTGGCAACTACCTGAAATAAACTGATTAAACTGTAGTACTAAAATAACTACACTTAAAATTTTAAATAAAAAATAAAATAAAATATTAGATGAAAACTTGAACTTAAAAACCTAAACAAAAATTAGAAGTGTTGCTTTGGTGAAATAAATAATGCTATACCTGAAATAATTAGATTAAATTGTAGTACTAAAATTACTACATCTAAAACTATAAAAAATCAGTGATTGAAATTAAGCTCAAATAAAATATTAATATTACATGAAAACTTGAACTTAAAAACCTTAAACAAGAAATGAGAAATGTTGCTTTGGTGAAATAAATCATGATGTACCTAAAATAAATAGGTTTAAGTTAAAGTACTAAAATGACTAAAATTAAAACTATTCAACAATAATGACAATTTAAAAAGAAAACATAACTGAGAATATAAAAATAAGCTTATTCAAAATATCAATAAATACTATAATAATATATAAAGATTACTAAAAGTAATACTGAATATAAACCTGTAATAACATAGAAAAAAATAACATTTAAGAATCATCTTATGTCATACAGACATTTAAAATATAAAATTGCTTTTAAATATTAATGTTTATTGTAACATTACTGTTTGTACTGTGTTCACATTTTAATTGATACGCTTCACAGATTGGAGCACAGCTGGGTCCCTCCAAACAAGACTCATGGTCCCCAGGGGGCCCGCAACCTCTTAGCTCACAAACAGACACAAGACTGAACAGGAGGATGGTGGTATTTGGCAGGAAGCTCCATAGGAGGATTTTTATTCGGTTACCACGGGGCTTAGAGCGGTCCGGGAGAGGGCGGGCAGATGGGGCTGGGACTCTCCAGGGAGCTGAGCCAGGTTTATA
>NW_015783879.1:0-1382 GCF_001515625.1 Sinocyclocheilus rhinocerous | reverse complement strand
CTTTTCATTACTTTATGGAATAGTTTGATTTCAGCAAGAAAACTTTACTTTCTTAGAGGGTTAAAACGTTAGAGGGTTAGACACTGTTTGCGACATCCCTCATGTTACTCTCTTGGTTTAGCTGTCAATGTTTTTGCCCGAGGTAAGAGTGAAAATAAGACATACTTGTATTATCTGCTGAATACCATTAATTACTGTAGGAATCAGCTCTCAAGTTTTAACAAAACTTTCAAACCCTCATCCTCCCTCGCTGTGCATGCAAACACTTTCATTACCGTACATGATGAAACGGCATAAGCTCTAACTGAGGGAAGCTGTCTGAAAGTTTTCCCCCAAAAAGAAAAAGCACAGACCAATCCAACACGCCGAAGTTCCTTTGAATGTAGCGTAATTAGTTTCATCAGACATTTCTGTTGAATCTCCCATGTGCCCCTCAACACTGTCTGCTGCGAAGCGGCACCATGTACACGAAATCGAGCAGCCTGCAGAGAACTAGCATAAACATAGCATCAAAGCAACCACTGAACTGCCTTATGAGGGAAGTCCCACCCCTTTTTCTTCTTTAAACAACACTCAGACATTAGCCAAGCTTGAGATATTCACCAATTAGCCTGCTGTCTTGAAAGCCGAGGACTGTGGATTATTTTGGGTCGGTTCACGCCTGCCTGTTTGAAGCTTTCCAAAGCAAGGCTGAACAAAGCTCGCCATCAGATCTCTCTACATAAGAAGAAACGTCTCTGGCCGAGGATCTACCATTTTAACTGTCACTGTCACAGGATTTCGAAACCATCTGAGGCTTTTTCCTCGTCTATGTGGGACCAGATGTCAACAGAGTCCCTTTTTTATAGTAGCATGTCTCTATGCCTCAGTGCCAAGAAAACTTCATAACTCATATGTCATAGTTGCAGCTCTATTTGTGGATTGAAATTGAAATGGATTGTGGGTAACGTTGTCCAAGTTATTGAGGCAATATTACACTCATCCACCATTACACTCCATTACGCTCATTGCTCACTCATATGCCACCTACTGGCGTAAAAGGCAGAGTTGCTAAAAGTTGTGTGAATAAAAAAACAAACTGTTGTACAGTATTTTATTTATACATACACACACACAGACATGTGTGTATGTGTATATAATACACATACGTATATGTAAGAATACATACTACACACTTCATAGTTATACTGCAAGAAAAACAGCAAAGAAAAAACGTTTTCTTATCCGCATGCTGAGAAAAAAAAAAACATGCTTGATGCAAGCGAAAAAAAAACCAACCACAAATTATGACAAACAGCATATCAAATGCAGCAGCCGCACTGCTTACCCCATAAGTAAACTCAAGTGCCTCATTATCCGCTACATTTTAGCATAGCAAAAAA
>NW_015783878.1:0-1381 GCF_001515625.1 Sinocyclocheilus rhinocerous | reverse complement strand
GATAGCTTGATTTCCTATAACTGCAGAGCTCTTCCAGGCAGCATGTACAGTACAAGAATGTTCCAGATTATATAATGTTCATTCCGCAGCGTACTTGATTGGTGGTTCAGTGTGTATTTAAAAAAATAAAATAAAATGAAACGGTTTGTGCGCCTGGTTACTGCTGAAGGTTTTCAGGACGTGAAATGCATCCTGTCTGATGAACCGTTGGACAGACAGCGGAAATCGGATCAGTCATTTGTTGTAATCGTAGATTAAAGTGCTCTCATCTTGATTGGTGTTCCCACTGTTTTGTATCCGTATTTGCAAATACACACATCTTAGCCCAATTTTGAAGTTGAGGTCATGAAAATGTCAACTTGAAAGCACCCTAAGCACCAGGTTATAGGGTGGGAAAGCTTACGGAGCATTGACTGTAGAGCTTTCATCCCTTTCGGTGTGGTTACAACAGCCATAAAATGTAATCTGCTCCAACAAAGTGACCCCTCTGTGCTGTTTTATGGTGTCAGATCACTCTGGCAGAGATCTGCTGTAAGTCAGTCATACCAATATGTGTGTGTCTGTACCTGTGTAGAAATGTAGCATGTGACCTGAGAGGCATCAAATGACGGTCAGTCAGAAAGAGTGCTGACTCGCCACCCTGCTGTGTGTGAATGGAGAACCGTACGGCTTTTAGAGTCACTGTTTGAACCTCCTAGTCAAGCCGGGCTTTAAAGCGTTTGTAGTTGACTTTATTCGTTTTCCGTTTCCTAAATTATTGACCCAGTATGCCATTAGCGAAGTGCCTGTTTACCTCACCGATTTTAAGTGATCCGATATTATGTAACTAGTCACACCAACCCAAATACAGCAGAGAGGGAAAGGTTGCGACGCTGTCCTTACTGCTTTTTGAATGATGATGACGCAGAAATTTAGGGCATAAACATACCGTTCAGCAGGGGCTGCACTCACTAAGTATTTCAAAGCGGCGCCAGGATAAGTTTTGTCTAAACTACTACTAATAGTAATTAGTGAGGGCAGTGTTAACTGACAGTGCTGTGACTCTTGCTGCCAGACCGTTTGCATGGTAAAACCTTCTCGGAAAAATTGTATCTTAAAATAGACAGAAATTTGTATTTTTTGCCAAAAGATCGGGTGCCATTTAAATGAAACATTACATTAGGAAAAAAAAAAAATGCATGGATGAATCGTTCAGAATAAGAGTTATTATAGTTAACTAAAACTGAAACCATAGTAAAAAAAAAATGCTAAAGGTGGGGTAAGTGATTTCTGGTAGTCAAATGTTGACATTTCAAATCACCAAAACAAACAAGCCCCTACCCCAAAAGGGTCTCGCCTAGTGTTGTCACGGTACCAAAATGTCAGTATTCGGTACCAATAC
>NW_015783877.1:0-1380 GCF_001515625.1 Sinocyclocheilus rhinocerous | reverse complement strand
GCACTTTTTATCTGAAACTTCTGAATAGGTATAGTTTCTCTCTTAGATAAAGCTAAAACCTGTGATTTACTACTAAACAAGCTCACTCTCCCACATTGGCATCAGATTGTGTCTCAATGTGTTTACTTTCTCAAAATGAACTGACAAATATGTAAAGGTTTTAGCATGTAAGCATTGTTCTGTTGTTGGTTAGGGGAAAAATAATATGAGAGCTTTTACCATTCGTCATTTTATCTTGTCATGTCTGGTTAGGATGCTGTCAGAACCAATGCATGTTTTGTTTCCTGTGAATCTCTGTTGTCTCTACAACACCATCCAACTGATGTAATGGTTCAGTGAAGAGCTATCAATCTGAAATTCAGCGAGTGACTCACTGACGTTTTACAGAGGATTATTCTCTATTTCTCTCTCTTTCTCTATATGCTTCAAGCTGGCCAAAGTTGATCTCATTGTTCTGGCTGGATTTCGACATGAATAAATCAAACGCATGGCATTTTGAACGAAAATAGCTGTAGAACAGCTAAATACTGTCAAACCATTTTCAGCAAGGAAGATTTGCTGGATACAATAGTTTCGATTCTGGTGTTAATTTTGTTGAGTAAGACGATGGATGAAATAGATCAGTAACAGCAGATCCATTTACAGGAACCGTAGTCCCACTAGACCAAAACCGTCCCATCATTCCTGATGATTATTTGAAAGCTTGTGAGTGTGTGTGTTCATGTGTAGTGCAGATCCATTACAGAGTGCTGCAAATGTTATTTTCTATAGCAACAGAGCAATGAAAATTGCCGAGTCATCTGGCGTTGTTCACTATTCAACACTGAAGTATGTCAACCAGTCACCAGATGTGCACAAAGGTGTAAGTCACTGACTGAATCCTAATTCACTTATACTACTATTACACTACTAGTATGAGTAATACTATCGGTGCTAATACTGGGACTAGTGCATCCCAAATTATATTGGAAGTAGAAAATAGCCACTGCAGATGCCAAATTGATAATTTCTCAGCTGATTTTTGTAATTATGGGTCTTAAATACTGGATCCTGACTGGTCAGTTGCAGCATTCAGCGGTTATTTCTGAATAATTACCTTCTTTGAATTTCAGTGAATTTTAAATTTACTTCCTTAAATTCAATTTAAATTGTAGCACCTAGCAGTGTTATTTTGAGTAGTTTTAATATACTATTATTGTATTTATTAATCGTTTGAATTAACCTTTATTTTAATATTTTCAGTTTTAATTTTAGTTGTAAGTTTTTGTAAAGTTATGTGCTTCTGTCACTTTTATTATTTTTTATATTTCTATTTTGCTTTATTTTTAGTTTTATTCATTGTAGTACTTAAACTACACTGAACAAAATTATAAACGCAAC
>NW_015783876.1:0-1381 GCF_001515625.1 Sinocyclocheilus rhinocerous | reverse complement strand
GCCACTACAACAACATCACTACTGTGTCACAACAACACCACTACAGCGTCACTACAAAGTCACAACAATGCCACTACAATGTAACTGCAACATCACAACAGCGCCACTACAGCGGCACAACAAAGCCACTACAACATCACTACAGCGTCACAACAATGCCACTACAATGTCACAACAGCATCACTACAGTGTCACTACATCACAACAGCGCCACTACAGCGTCACAACAATGTCACTACAATGTCACAACAGCGTCACTACAACATCACAACAGCGTCACAACAGCGCCACTACAGCATCACAACAACGCCACTACAACGTCACTACAGCGTCACAACAATGCCACTACAATGTCACAACAGCATCACTACAGCGTCACTACATCACAACAGCGCCACTACAGCATCACAGCAACGCCACTACAACGTCACTGCAGTGTCACTACATCGGCACTACAGTGTCACAGCAATGCCACTACAACATCACTACAAAGTCATAACAGCACCACTACAACCTTACTACAGCGGCCACTACATCACTACTACAACGTCACTACAGCATCACAACAACACCACTACAACATCACTACAGCGTCACAACAGCGCCACTTCAGCATCACTACATAGCCACAACAACGTCACTACAGTATCACAACAACGCCACTATAGCGTCACAACAGCATCACTACAGCACCACTACAACATCACTACAGTGTCACTACATCGCCACAACCACGTCACTACAGCATCACTACAATGTCACAACAGCGCCACAACAACGTCACTACAGCATCACAACAATGCCACTACTCAGTCTCAGGTTGGTGCAAAACTTACTGTTGGATCACCACTGAATCCATGCAGAAGAAAAACTTTGTCCATTTAGCATTAATCATGAGCAGGAGACATCAAAGCAGTGCAGAGCTGCCTGAGCTGCCGAGCCATTCCAATTCTTCGCCAGTTTGCCATGACGGGCAGAAAAAGTGTAATTACTTTATTTTCATCCCAAAAGTAATTTCCTGACCCGCTCAAGCAAGGATGATACATACAGTATTAATGAGAGCAAACTGGGGGCACAATCTCCTCCACACATCTGAAACGTCTCTGATACAAAGGACGAAGAAAGGACGTTTGCTGGAGGAATAGCCCATCCGTAGATTAATATGGATGTTGAATTCACTCGATCAGTCTGATCCGACCTGTTTATCTCTTACCAGCCCAGTAATGGAGGCTAAATAGCTCTGATATGCAAAAAAAACAATGAACTGATTTTATCACCGATGCAAATAGATACACTGTATATGAGGGTCCAGTTACATAAACAAAATTTAGTAGAGTCAATCTCAAAATAAAAACCCGCCAAGAATACCACAAACATCAAT
>NW_015783875.1:0-1378 GCF_001515625.1 Sinocyclocheilus rhinocerous | reverse complement strand
AACCCAGCGCTGGGTTATATTTAACCCAGCATTTTTTAGAGTGTCATGAACTGTTAATGAAACATGGGAACTGAATAGAACGAATATCATACCTTCATGCAAATACTTCCGAGTTAACATACAAAGTACCAGTTATGTGATTTACTGGTATTTTACTTTTTTTCAGACTTTGCATCATAGTTCCTTTTTTGAAAAAGAAACTATGAGCATGCAGTGTGTGAAAAAAACATAAACATAACATATTTTTCTTAAATATATACGTGTGTCGTGTATTTATATATACAAAATAAAAATACACAGTACACACACATATATTATGTACACAAAAGATTTTATTTTTGATGCGATTAATCGTTGCCCAGCACTAGCTTTTGGTCCAACTGAATGAAACGGGTATAAAATAAAATCATGGCTTTTAATTAGACTACTATTAAAATGAATATATATCTTTTAACTTCTTTTTCAGAATACGTGATTAAATTATAAACCCTACCACAGGAATTAATTAATTAAACAAATTATATTTAGGTAAAGGCTAAAAATCAGTTTGGCAATAACAAATACAGTCTTCGAGTCCATATGGAGAGATTTCTTACCTGTAGGTGTGGAAGGTCGAAGATCAATCGTTAGTGAAAATGACTCCAGGCAGATCGCAAGATAACCCTTCTTAGAAAACAAAAACAGCACAAAGCATTAATAAAGCACACTCTTTGAATTAAACATGTTGAGGATTTAATCCAAAGAAAAATAGAGAAAACAGCAGCAATAGTGTTTAGATTTACTTTCACTTAAAATGCTTCTCCTGCAGGCAATTAGCTGTTCTTTCTGTAACTGTTAGAGGAGGCGCCTGATTGGTGCACAGCACTCAATAAACATGTTCAAACACTGACCGATGTCACACGAGCTAATGATTACCTGATACTGCACAGATTTATTACAGTAACAGTCAAATGAACAGATTGATAGAAGGATTTAAAGAAAGTCAGAACACTTCAGCAGCACTTTCATTCAAGTGAAAACAAAACTTGCCATACACTATCAAAGTGTTATATAACAAAATATGACTTTAAATAGCTAATAATTCAAATGTGTAAAAAAATATCAAAATGTTCACATATCACAACATATTAGTAAAATATAATTTTTGATAGCAATAATTGTCACTAGTAAAAATGTAAATTCTTGATCACAACAATTACATTTTCACTAGGAGAAATGATAATTCCTGACATCTATAAAATGCAATTCAACATGTTTAATTTGTTAATTCTGATATTTAGAAATGGGTTTCAGATATCAATAAACTTTACATAAATTATTGAAATCAAGAACAGGCCACATTTACAAAATCAGGTGATTATGTTCGCCCATCAATGTA
>NW_015783874.1:0-1380 GCF_001515625.1 Sinocyclocheilus rhinocerous | reverse complement strand
CTCTGTCCAAATACTAATTAAATGACTAATGTGCCAAATAAAAGGTCAAGACGTGTATAATTACTATGACATATTTAAAAACCATATTGCATACCTCCTACATACTAATAAGTCCTAAATGTCACTGAGGATTTATGCCATTATTTTACAAAGGTATTATCAAACACCTCTGTCCTTGCTCAGATGTTACCTGAATTTCATTTCATAATCATATTGCTTATGGTACTTTTGGTATGTATGATTAATTTTGAATAGGTTTTTGAATAATACAACTGCTGGTCTGCCTCCTTGTAACCACGATGTCAATTGAATTGGACATTTTAATCAACAGAATATTAGTTTTGTGAGAGGTAGGAGAAACACAAAGGACAAGGACACATATATTATTCTACAGAGAGCTACTGGGTTCGAAACAAATTTAAGCTCGTTTTGACCAATCACATTGTGTAAAGACAATAACTAGTATTTGATTGGCTAATGTGTGTTAGTTTATGCAGATTACAGGGCAGCAAACATTTCAGGAATGCAGTTGCCAAAATATTCTGACTGAACTTTGTTCTGTATTTCTCAACAGTGCCGATGAGAGGTTTGATGCCACCTTCCATACAAACGTCCTGGTTAATGCATCAGGTGCTTGTCAGTACATACCACCAGGTACAACTTATTCTTACCACTGTATCAACCACACAGATACGCTTTTGTCTTAAACTGAAGAGATTAGTTAGAGATACACAATTTATTGGTGCTAGTTTGATCACTGGCCAATATTAGATATTTTTTTAATTTATTGGTTAATATTAGTTATTCAGTTGTTAGTGCTAACTTCATGTTTCTACATTTAGATTATCTTTGCTGTCATGTAACACTTACTTAAAGTTAATTTAAAAACCACTGTTATTTTAGTATCATCGATATACTTTTATTATAATTATATTATAATATTAAAATTTTTGTTCATATTATTTGTTCATTTTGTTTCCATTTAAATTTGTTAAAGCTAGTCATTTTGTTTTTGTCACTTTTATTATTTTTTATTAAGTTTTACTTAATGATAATGGGCATATTTAAAACACCTAATAATTTAATTACAATGTTATATAATCTTTAGCACATCTAAATAAATATCCATTTTCGTTCTAATAGTTTGATGTAAATTCACATGCAGCATTTAAAATGCACATATTTTTTCTTTATTTAGACAAAATAGTGTCGAGTTTTTAATATCTATCATTTATCGGTTATCTGCCAACATGAAAATAAACGATCATATTAGCTATTTTTCTGGAATTGGTCACACTTTAAGGTCCAATTATCATTATTAACTAACTATTAACCATGACTTTTGCCTCAATAAACTCCTAATTTGCTGCTTGTTAATAG
>NW_015783873.1:0-1381 GCF_001515625.1 Sinocyclocheilus rhinocerous | reverse complement strand
TTTTTTAGCACCGGTTAAATTGTTAATGTGTTGTCAAGTACTCTGTCAGCTGTTTAAGGTGTTTCATTAGTCAGTAAATCATCTAAATGTTTTTGACAGTTACACTTAAGTGCGCGCGTAAGTTGACTAACGTTAGCTTGCTAAAGCCATTATTGCTTTGCATGGTTGCTTTCAGTGTCACGTCTAGATTCCTACAGTATCTAGAGAATCAAAAAATGCTTTGGTTATTATTATAATATCAAGTTTTCATGTTAAACAGTCTCGGTTTGCTAGCCTTCATACAAGCAGTTGTCAGCTAAATTAGCCGGACTGTGTCTACTGCTGGTATGGTGAAAAATAATCGTTACTTTTAACTGTTGGGTTGGTTTTGAAAGCTTATATAGATGACCATAAACTTCACCCATCTATATTAATAACAGCCAGACAGTTTAAACGGCTGCGATAAAGGTATATGTTCAAGCTCGTATACGTGAATAGAATTCCAGACACCACTGTGTGCCAAGCTAAGCTGTTATATAACAGTCTGTGACATTTGGGGCATACTGGGGCTGTTTTGACAAATATTACTTTTGATAGCTGGATTGCGCATTCATTTACAGTTTACAGATCAAACCTTATTAGTATATGTAATGAATTATCGGGAATGTTAGAGTAACACCATTTAGTGAATGGTCAGTAGTTAGGTTAAAGAGTAGCCTATCTTAACAAATCATTGCAACTAGAGAATGTGATGGCTTTGTAAAATGTAATTTTACAGATATTGGGTAAATTACATGCTGTTTTGTGTATTTTAGTAGTGTTGTTAAATTTGTCTGTGAATGGGTGTACTTGTGCCCTGTGCCCTAGATGGTGGTGATGGAGGAGGGTAAAGCTTGTTATATCATAACCACTGTGGTAGTTATATCCAATTGTACTCAGGACATTTTGTCACGGGTAAAAGGATTTGGAGAATTAGTAGCCCTACAGATGAAAAAACAAAGCCTTTGTGGTTTGTGCACAGCGATATGCATATTTTTACTTGATAATATCAAGTATTATATGCAGAGTACATGTCATTTTTAGTTAATAATTTAAATGTATTAATGGCAAAATAAAATTTTATGGACATAAACATGGAATGCAGCACAATAATAGTTGGAAGCCAAAATAATAATAGAAAATATTTTTGATTACTTGCCCAGCATTACTAATGATGTCAAAAAGTCATGCTAAGAATGCTTCCTGTCCATGCAGGTCTGTTCAAACAGATAAATGGGTGAGAATCAGGCCACTGTCAGTGGGAATCCCCTGGTGACTAACATAGTGTTAATAAATTATGTTTTATTAACAAAGTTCAGGAGGAGCACGTCAGATACTTAGCCTAATTAACACAAGAGGAGCC
>NW_015783872.1:0-1380 GCF_001515625.1 Sinocyclocheilus rhinocerous | reverse complement strand
GTCTCTCTCTGATCTAGACTCTTCTCTTAGAGTATTTGACAGACTGTGGTTGACACTCGATTTAAGGGGGTGTCAGTTTGTCAAATACCCCAAGAGAGGGGGCACGAGTCTCCAAAGTTCAGCGACACCTCGTTTGACACAAGCGACCTTATTACACCCTCATGTTCAACCGTGTGCAGCAGGGCATGTGTAAGATTAGCTACTAATGCTTGTGCAAAATGTCTAAGGAAAAGAATCAAATAAGCAGAACCACGGGATGTCTTCTGTATAATCTAATCATTTATAGTGTGCATTTGTGTTCATTGGCTCTATATTGCTGCAATCTTTCTGGATGGATGAACAGGTAGATTGGATACATACATGGAAAAACAAATGCCAGAAAAGTAGCATTGATGCAGTGCTGTCTGTATCAGGGATCATGTTATAATAAATTACTCTTACATACTTAATATGATTTAGATAACCAGTGTTTAGCGTGCTGAGCATGCTAGCAGCTGCTGATGACAGTTTGAGTGCACAAGTTCCTTGCTACAGAAAAGAATTGTGAAATTTGTTTCATTGTTATTATGTGTTGCAATGCATGTGGGAGTGTGAATGCATGTTAATTAAATCTAAACATGTTTTGTTTACATTTAGTATTTCAATTCTGTCTAGTTGTTTATAAGAACATCAAACAATAATTACAAATGGAAATTTCTCTTTCAGAAATGACATTTTATCAGGTTAATAAGAAAAGCACATTTGCATTTCCAGAAAGAATTACCAGTGCTTGCAATGTTGCAAAAGAATGCTGTTCTAGTTTTTGTTAAGCTTAGGTTTTAGCATTTGGTCCTGCATCAATAAAATGTTGCATTTGAATCACCATTATCATGACACCCAGCACTCGTCTTGTTTTCTGTGAAGTGTGCATTACACCATTCACAGCTGAACTGAGATTGCCAACTTTAATTTTAAAGTTTAAAGTTTAAACTTTAAAGTTAATTTGAACTAAGGCAGCAAATAGAAATCTGAATTTAAGGACGTTTCATATCAGTTTAAATAAGTATAATTTATCATTATGTGGGGTGCAACCAAATCTGGGGGTGTGGCTAATTCAGTTCAAATTCTAACTCATGAATTGCAAGGAAGCCAATTCTTCTGAATTTCGAACAACCCTGGTGAATTCTAACAATGTCAAACAGATTTTCAGACTTTGGCCATAAATAATAAAAAATTATAAAATTATACACAACAAAAATAGAAATTATCTACAAAACAAAGTATGAAAAGAGTGTATATGCTATTTAACTGCAAAAATCTGTGGGGGAAAAGAGCACAAAATTTTAAACAGAATGTCTAAAGATTATCAATACACTGAAGGTCCTCACACTGTATTAAAAA
>NW_015783871.1:0-1381 GCF_001515625.1 Sinocyclocheilus rhinocerous | reverse complement strand
TCTTGTTCTGTACATTTGATTTTTGCCATATACTGTTCAGAAATGGTGTTGATGTCCGGACAAATTTTCCAGACAAACTTGTTTGATGCTTGTCATGCAGAACATGTATTTGAGATGAGGATAGTAGATTGTATATTTCCTATAGATTGCCATAGATAGTTTCTCCCTGGGTAGTGTTGAAGTGTAGGTTCTGATAGATTGGGTCTGATTGGCTCTCGTCCTTAGACTTGGTACTGGATTTCTTTATGGTGGCGTAGGGTCCGTCATCAGGAGCATTCTGATAAACAGCATTAGCCTAAATTAAAGACAGAGCATCATTCTGTTGCTAATAAACTGTTGAAGTGACTTATAAAGTAAGCAGAAGTTGTGTGATTGTGGTAGCTCAGATCTTATAATGATGCTCCACTCACCTCCTCGCTGTGATGGGAATTGTATATAGATCTTGCAATCACACATCCTGAAATAAAGTGAAGAATACAGATTTTTAAAAAGTAAACTTCGCAACAAAATTTTCTAATATTAAAAAAAAAGTGTTTTTTTGGGGGCATGTAGTATTTAAATGTTCACACACTTGATTTCTTGACTCGCTTTCTGCACTGACAAACAGTGACCAGTCCAACTGCACATATGATCACCATGACGGCCAAACCACCAGCAGCGTAAGGCATATAATATAAAGGCACTGGGAATATATGGGCAGATGAGGATGAGTTTCTGTGTTCAGCACCTGTATATTATATAGAGACCATTTAGGTCAGACTGTTTTTGATTTGCATAACGTAATATATGTAAGATGTCAGCGTATCTATAAAGGAGTTGTAACTCGCCTGCTTTTTCGCCAGCTGGACCAGATGCTTTGACAAAACCTTCAAAAGGAGGACATAACATCAGTTAACCCTTACGATAGAAATGCAGGCATTAAAATCAGAGGTTTGACTACCTGCTGATGTCAGTGAGAGTGTGCTGTCCTTAGTGGTTGAAGATACGAAAACTGAGTGTCTTTGTATAGTCAAGTGCATTTCAGCGCTTGTCCCAGGATTTGTTTGTGTTTCCATCGTCCTCTGACGAGTCACTTCCTCCATGTTTCCAGTGTTGGCTATTTGTAAGTTTTAGAAAAATTTCAGACATGTCTGTATTTCTGGGGTCAGCCTAAAGAATAGCTGTATAACAGTTCTTATTTGGCCATTTAATAAGAAACAATATGGTAGAACTGCAACCCTTCATTACTTTGTCTCACAGGCAATATTGCTATATAATATTAATAGTCTGGCAGTGTAATGAAATGCATAATATTGCTCATCATTCTCACCTTTAGATACTGTCAGTTTGACTTTTGTAAATGAGTCAAAACCAAATCTCTCCACTCCGCACCAGTAAATCC
>NW_015783870.1:0-1380 GCF_001515625.1 Sinocyclocheilus rhinocerous | reverse complement strand
GATGAGATGGAATAGGATCAAGCGGACAAGTAGTAGGATGATATACTGACATACTGCCCTCTATAATAAATACACCTTTAGTATGAACAAACTGATCTTGATCTGGTTGCAGATGAACATAAATGAGCTAGTTCAGCATCAAATGTCGGTTCATAGGTGCAGATAAACTTGTTTTTCACATAAGTCGAAGGGAACCTGTAGTAAGAGGGTTGAGTGACCGAGCTTGAGGAGTGGTCAGAAGTGCAGTTGAAGGAGGTTACGTGCTTGTCTTCCCCCGTCCTGTAGAAGGAGGATGAGGACGACCTGTCGGAGCTGCAGCTGCGTCTCCTGGCTCTGCAGTCGGCCAGCAGGAGGTGGCAGCAGAAGGAGCAGCAGGTGCTGAAGGAGAGCAAGGAGAAGATCACCAAAGCTGTTAAAGCGCCTCAGGACAAGAGCGAGGCTCCGTGCGACAGGAACAAGATGAGTGGAAACCGAGGGAACGCTGTGTGCAGGCTGCAGGAGAGAGCGAGACCTGCCAAACCTGCTCCGGACAAGAGCAGAGCGAGGAAACCGGCCCACCTGAGTAAGACACACACTCACGCTGACACACCGATCACATCTGTCACTCCGCACTACTGCATGTGTCTGTTGATTGCAGCCAAGCAGGCCTGGAGGAAACAGCAGCTGCGCACCTGGAAACTGCAGCAGCAGAGGCAGCAGGAGGAGCAGAGGAGCAAGCAAGAGGAAGAGGAGGAGAGGAGGAAGAGAGAGGACGAGATTCGGAAGATCAGAGACCTGTCCAATCAGGACGAGCAGTACAACCGCTTCATGAAGCTGGTGGGCTCCAGACATCGCTCCCGCAGCAAGGTCAGACAGTCCAGTCCAGTGATAGGATGGCCTGGAGCTCAGCAGAGTCTGATTGATTATGATGTGACGTGTGCTTTCTTACAGTCTGCAGATGCTGATCAGAGGAAACTGGTCAAGCAGAGTCTGGACACGTCGGGGAATCTCTACCAGTACGATAACTACGATGAGGTGGCTATGGATACGGACAGCGAAACCAATTCGCCAGGTACAGGAGACGAGTGACGCACACGTGTCTCATCAGGAGCACAGTCGCTGCTCCGCTGAATTTCACTTTTCTGACTGTAACCGTGAATGTCGATGATTGTTTGCAGCCACGTCTCCGACACATGACGCGCTGCCTGTGTTTCCTCTGGAATCCACACCTCTCAGACAGGTACGTTTAACCCAGACATCAGTCACATGGTGTGGAGATGAAACGCCAGCTGAGATCACCAGAAAAAGATAGGTGCTTAATATGTGACAATCATAAACTGACGACCAAACCGTTGCTTCCTGTCTCTATAATATTGCTTTAAAAATACTGAATCAGGAGAG
>NW_015783869.1:0-1380 GCF_001515625.1 Sinocyclocheilus rhinocerous | reverse complement strand
AAAAAAAAAAGGAAATAACATAGCGGCATATATGGGGTTTCATTTATTATTGGCTGAGCTATTCCAGTGCGACAGCAGAGTCAGCGTTTGTGTGCACAGTTGTGGCTCGTATCCTGTTTTATAATCTCTGCAATTACAATGCCTCCGCTAATGAGTTGTCCCGAACATCTCAAATGAAGTGAACGCTCATGCAAGGAGGAAATAAACCTCATGAGAACCAGATAAAGAGGTTTGCTTTAGTGTAAGCAACTGGAAACCGGACCATTAGATCTCTGACTGCTCAACTAACCGTATCTCCACGAGTCTTCTGCAGTGAACTTATCAAAAACTCACTCTGTATCAGAGCAGTCCACCGCCATCCATCTTGATGATCTCTCTAAGCATTCTAAGCACATATTGTTGATATGTCATAATCAATAGAGTTGTCCTTCTTGTAGTGCCTGAGAGAGCTTTGTGTGTGTTTGTGACCTTGTGTTTGGAACTGTACTCTTCTGTATTGTGTGGCCTTGAGCACTTAAACACATTCTCAATCACCTCAGCAACCCTTCGAGTGACCCGACTACAGCTGTGGCACCTTTTTGTGTGAGGCACCTTAGAGAGTGATGGCTTGACAGGAAAATGGAGGAATTTATCTTCCTTTGTTAGTTTTGCTTCAGGGGCTTGAGGTCTTGGAAGAAGAACTTGATATAACTGAACTGATAAAAGCAAAGAAAGATAAATGCATTGATAGCTTTCCAGGCTTTTGTTGTTTATGTTATAGTTGTTACAACTTATTTCTGAATGATTAAGCTGCTGTGGCAAAGTTTGTGGTGAAGCTTAGAAAGTTTCTGTAAAGGTAGACACCTTTTATTTATTTATTTGTTTGTTTGTTTGTTTTGTAGTAAAAAGTGTGCAAAACTTATATGCCTAAAAAGTTAATTCAGTTTAACTTTTCTCTGTGTTCCAAAGAAAAAAAGAAATAAAGAAAATGCTTTTTCTTAATAAAGGTTTTATTGAAAAAATGTCAACTCACGGGCGTCGGGAGGGCGGTTAAGACAGAAAGAGGTGCTGTGCAGATGGGGTCAGCAGCAGTGTGGGGTCACCTAGGCCTCACTGGAATGGAGCGTTTGGGCATGCATGGGTGATCCAGGACAGAAAGGGTGATTAAAGCATGATTTGTTGGCCTTTGATAGGTTGTGCCTCTCCTTTGAAGGCCACAGAAGCCAGGCTTGCTAGAGCATTGAGCAGTGGTATTTTAGCATAATGTATATATTATTAGAGTATTCATTAATATTTTTTTATTTTAATTTTAAGTTGTATTAATTTTATGTGCCTATGCAGCATTGCAGCATTTATTATTTTTGAATATTTATATGTAATTATTATTATTATTATTATTAT
>NW_015783868.1:0-1380 GCF_001515625.1 Sinocyclocheilus rhinocerous | reverse complement strand
TCAAATGAGGCTCTCGCTGACTCTCGATTTACTCTTATCTGATTGGTTCAATAAACACTATTACAATATTACAAAGTGCACTTTTCAAAGTGGTAAGAAGTAGTCATACTCTGCTTAAGTTCACTTAATGACTTATATTTCATTAATATCTGCATTTTAAAGTACATAACAAATACTTAGGCCTATTTAAAACCATGAGATATATAATATTTAAATTACACTACAAGCACAAATTCAGTACAATTAAGCACACTTCTTTATTTTTCTTACAGAATGCATCGTCTGAGGGATTTTGTCTACTCTCAATATTTCACACTGTCAAAAACTAAAAGGTCTGCGATACCCTTTGATATGTATATTGATCAAAAACATTTTTTAAAAGGAGCAAAAGATGAATCAGACACCATTTGCATGAGGACAAATGTCTGGAGCTGTAGAAAAGCACTACTCCCTCGGTTTGAGCCTGGATTCAGTATTTCAGTCTGTAATGCTGAGCTCAATGCTAATCCCACACACTGTCTACTAATTTTCCTTCAAGGAGGGCATTTCCTGTCCAGTACAAGTGCATTGTTTACAATCAATTAGCCGACACAGAAGCCCTGACGAACCCATTTATTCCAGAGTAGCTCTTGCCCATTACACCAGCATTTTACATTGACTAAACTGCTTCAGAAGTAGAATTGTCCTTAAATGCCCCTTGAATATGGTGTCTGGACATTTATTTTTTATCCTGTAATCAATTAAATATCCCAATCAGCAGCTTTCATGGGCAGTGTTCATAATGCAATTTTCATGTGAGTCATTATAACTGCTTGCCCATTTTGGAAAGGCAACATTTGGAGTTCCGGGAACTGCAGAACAATAAATACACTTAAATAGCCAACTATAGACCTCATTTTCCACTAGCTAAATGATGACTTTCACTCTGAAAGCCATTTCCATAAGTTGTGCCTATTTTTGGTTGACCCTGATACAGTCAGAAAGAGAGGTGGGATTTTCCTTCAGGCAAGCGAGTAGGACACTACCCAAGGGTAACCATGGTGATGTGTCAGTAGAACAATGGTCATGTTCTTGTATGGCAGCTCTCTTCTTTTAGCACAGCAAAACCACCTACTTCTAGTTCCGTGGATCAGCTCATGCTTGACATGCTTTTTTACAGTATGGGTGAACAGATGCAGCATATACTAAAACAGGATGGATTTCACAAAACCTGTCAAGAACACGACTGGGTCATATTTGATATTTTTATTTTTTTGCATTGTGACATTATTTTCATGATATTCTCATTACCATTTATTACATTCTCATCATCAATTATGACATTCTGATTACCATAATCTAAAAATTAAATCTGGAAAACGAATTTCATTATATATATAT
>NW_015783867.1:0-1375 GCF_001515625.1 Sinocyclocheilus rhinocerous | reverse complement strand
TTTGTTAGGATAGGACAATATTTGGCCGAGATACAACTATTTGTTTTGTGGTCCAGGGTCATATGTGGTTATAGTTAGGATAAGGGTTTGTCTTAGGGTTACTTGCATGTAATTATACATAATTTATTGTTATTCTAATAGTAAGTACATGTAATATGTGTAACAAGGATACCTTAAAATAAAGTTTTACCTAAATTTATATCAAATGCAAGTAGTGTAACTTTAGAGTCCTAATTTTTGACCAACTTAAGTAGTACTTAAATACTTCTTCATATGTAATTACATAATTATATCGCCTTTGAAATGTGGTTAAAGTGTACTGCTGAATGTACTGACAAAGATTTATGGTAAACTAAAATATACTTTAATATAATTTCTATTGAAACTTGTAAGTCATATATTTAAATAATTTGGAATGCTTTTGTATAATGAAAAAGTCGCAATTTAGAATATTTAAAAAGTATTAACTTTAACTATAAAACGCTTTAGTATATTAGTCACCCATCAGAATAAGTGTACTTTTTTAAAGCACAACAGAAAATAATAAAACAATTATAATCTCAAATTTTAAGTAAAACTTTTAATTTGACATTATTACAAAGTGCACTTTTCAAAAGTGTAGTTAAGTGTGTTAAGAAACAGTCATGAAAGTGCACTTAAGTTGCCTTTTATTCCATTAATATTATATGCAAGTACACATTCTACACTCCCTTTTCACAAGGAATAATTACTCACTGACATTGTGACTTATTCACTTTTAACATTTTACCTTCCAAAAGTGAATGGCGATGTAATTCGAACTGTTTTTGAATGTCTGTGTTTGTTCTCCAGCATGTGGCGATCTGATAGCTGCTGTATTTGACTTTGCTCAAAATCTGTGTGCGCTGAAACTGACTGAACAGCAGATGGCAGTGTTCACTGCACTGGTCCTCCTCAATGCAGGCGAGCACAGCAAAACCACATTACTGCAGAAACTCTGACTTTAAAGTAGAATAGGCTTAATCTCTCAATCTTTCTCTCCACTTTGAGTAGACCGACCGTGTCTGGAGGACAGAGAACGAGTGCAGAGAGCCAGGAGAGATGTGGAGCTTGCCCTTAGTCACATTCTGCACAGAGACAATCAGGAGAGTCTACTGCATAAGGTAAAAGAGATGGAGAAAAAGGATTTAAATACAGAAAGTAAAGAAATATATCGGCTTTAATGTTGTGGTTTTGTATGTTCCTAGCTGTATCAAAGAGTCCAGGTGCTGAAGTCTCTGTGTGCACTGCATATTGAGAAACTGCGATGGTTCCGGCAGCTTTACCCTCTCACGGTGCATTCCCTCTTCCCTCCGCTATACAAAGAGCTGTTCGGCTCTGACACAGATATACAGAC
>NW_015783866.1:0-1372 GCF_001515625.1 Sinocyclocheilus rhinocerous | reverse complement strand
TGACAGAATTTTCATTTTTGGGTGAACTATCCCTTTAAGTACATAAATATGTAAATGTATTAATATTCTTACTTAACATGAAATAAATGTATTTCAAATAAATTTTAGAATTTTTATTTTTCCCTAGGATAGCCAAAATGATTAGTTTGTGAATTAATCCAAACTAAGTCGATTCAGAAGTTAAGTCGAAGTTATTTATAGGTCTTCTGAATCATTTTTTTTTACTTAATTGTAACTGCATGTAAAAGAATGACAGGTACATTATTCAAACTTTCTCCTTTTGTGTTCTACAGAAGATAGAAAGTCATAGACGTTTGGAATAATATACGGTCGAGCTAACTATTCTTCTAAAGTTAGAAGCAGTTGTTACTACTTGACCAGTTGCAATGTTCCATCAACACAAAAACTACAAATGCTGCAGCAGCTCGCACAGAGATGACAACCTAAGGACAAGAGATGTAGAAAGACCGAGAACAGGGTGGAGGCAGAGATTAATTGACTCTCTTTTCATGCTTTTATACACATTGTGTCTGCATGCCTGTACAAGCCCTGCATGCTTTCCCGAGGGGGGAATCGCCAAGTGGTGGAGGAAAAACCTGTTCCTCCTGCTTTTTCTGTCTGTGTTCGGGGGGGAGGAGTGCACCGCCAGGAGAAAAGAACTTGGCAGTTTCAGTGTGTTCAGCTCGGCGTAAGATGAAACCCACTGCAATCCCACCACACTTTAGAATGAAACCGAAATCTTCTCTCCCAACACCAATGGGTGTAATTTTGTTCACATGACGTTAAGCTGATAAAAGCACCTTTTCCGCCTAGTGACCGCTTTCTTCATTCTTTTATAATAATTTCGGGGTGGTCACCGAGATTGTAGAGGGATTCCCTGTAGCCTGAGGTATTACTATTGTTGTACTCTCGCTTACTGGCACCCTAAAGGTGTCTTAGTAACTCTTTAAGCTTTGTACAAAACGTATGTTCCCATGTGGTACATTGTGAAATCAAGTAGATGTTGCAACTGTGCAAAACGTGTTAACATGGATAAAACTAAAGAATTACAGTGATTTGGGCAATGTGATTACATAAATTTTATCACAGTTAAGGGGCATTTTTAGGTATAAAACCATGGTAAAATCACTGTAAAGCATGGCCTTGTGTGGTTTATTGCACTATGATAAAATACACTAATATTTAATAAATAGTTAAATGTATTATAATAATTGGGCTGTCAATTAATTTAAAAAATATACAAATTACATGATTATCACAGTAAATTAATTACAGTTATATGTAAATAACTGAGTAAAGCTACCAAATTAAGGTAAATCAAAGACATTAAAATATTTTGGCAAACAAAAGCATAGAATATGTCACATATCAC
>NW_015783865.1:0-1378 GCF_001515625.1 Sinocyclocheilus rhinocerous | reverse complement strand
CCCAATAACCATTTCATAATTTATAACTGTTATCAAAGAGAATACTCAATTTGATAACCCTGAACTGTTTTCTGTATAGAGCTGAAGCTCTATTGTGCTGCAGAAATGCTGTCATTGTGAAAGTACACAAGCCTGCTGTTGCAGTTACGCTGCAGTGTAATAAGAGTCAGGCTATGACTTGATTTGGCAAATATTGCATGTAAAATTGGACTTTCTTTCATTTCTTGAGCTTTGACTTGGCTGGTTTTTCAGACTGGCAAAACCACATGTGAAATCTTATACTATGCGTGAAAGTGATGAAGGCACATTTTTAACGTAAATACGTTTCAACCACTTCCTTTGCAACTAATAGGTGGTTGGAAAAGGAAATAATCTACAACCATTTGAGCAACTGAACATACTGACAAACTGTAATTTGCTACTTGCTATTTTGATATTAATTTAGAGGGAGTGTTCACATTCAAAATAACTTTTTACTGGACAGAAATGTATAAGCCTGTGCATGAAAGACATCAATTTTTTTTGGTCCATTTTTCCGCAAGATTACAATTTTTAAAGGATTAGAAATAAATTGAAATCTGAAAAATAAATCTCAAATCTCACTAAAAGCCACAAAACTGTAATATATGACCCATGACTTCTTTTCTATAATTTCATCCGCTGACATCTGTCACTTTGAACATATAAAATATAGTGTATATAGTATAGTATATAGTGTATACACATATAGTATATAGTGTCTCACTATAACCATGAGCTGGTTCTGTAGGTGAAGATTCACCAGGCTGTGACTGAGCATCAGTTAACTCCTGTCCTGGTACTGCTGCGGTCCACTTTAGAACAGCTTCAGGAGAAAGATACTGCAAAAATATTTGCTCAGCCTGTCAACTTGAAAGAGGTCTGTCTATTTTATATACATTCATATACACTACTGTTCAAAACGTTGGGAAAGAAATCTTTTATTCTCACAAAGACTGCACTTATTTGAAAAATACTGTATAATATAAACTGTAATATTGTGAAATATTATTAATTGGAAAAAAGGCAGAATTACTGGAATTATTGAGGAAAAAGCAGCCATTACTTCAGTCTTCAGTGTCACGTGATTCTTCACAAATCATTCTAATATGCTGATTTGCTGCTTAAGAAACTATTCTAATATCAATGTTGAAGAAAGTTGTGATGCTTAATATTTATGTTGAAATTTAAATTAAAAAAAAAATCAGGATTCTTTGATGAATAGCAAGTTCAAAAGTATAGCATTTATTTAAAATAGAATTTTTTTGTAACATTACAAGAGACTTTTCTGTTGCTTTTGATCAATTTAACCTGTCCTTGTTGAATAAAAGTATTGAATTTTTTTTTTTTTTTTTATTTT
>NW_015783864.1:0-1379 GCF_001515625.1 Sinocyclocheilus rhinocerous | reverse complement strand
TTGCACCTCCATATCCCGGGATGCTTCAACACGTGTTTTCGTAGAAGTAGCCCCAGACTCCAGCCTCGTAGAAACAGCTGACACATTTGAGGTCCCCTGTTCTAACCTGGTTTTCAGATCCTTGATTTCTGCTTTTAACTCTTTCACCACAGAAAAACTAAGTTTCCCTTCCTCATGACTTTGAACAGTCTTTACGGTAGCTTTTATTTTCTGCCTAGCAGCTTCGTTTTCTTCAGCTTCTCTAATCTCATTCAGAAGAGTCAAAAAGGTTGGCGGTTGATTTTTCCTTTCCCTAAGCCTCAGCTGGAGAAGCATTAGGTCTGACTCAACTGCACCTCGAATCAATTGCTCCACCCTGACCCGATCTACCATTTGTAGAGACACTCCACCCTTCTGCACTACCTTATTTAACGCTTTATCCACTCTTCGCAGAAAATCTGATAAGGCTTCACCAGAACATTGTCTTAAAAGGCGAAAGGCAAAATACAAATCCTCCCCTGACTCAGACGTTCCAAAAGTACTTTCTAGTGCCTCTATATATTGTATAGCACTAGCCTCAGGGTTAGAGAATCGTACTGCCTTGATGATCTCTAATGCAGGTCCTTTTAGGCTCTCTACAATCCTTCTCCTCTTCTCTTTTTCGGAGCACTCACACTCAGCAATCATCATTCGGGCTTGATCAACCCAGCCATCTAACGTTTCTTCTCCTTGAGGTGTGGGAACAGTGCCAGAATAAGTGCGCAATCGCCTATAGACATTATCACTGGGATGTTTGCCTGTCCTCTCTAACAGATCCCCTACAGCGCGAATGATAGCTTCAGGAGAACTGGCCCTCGGACCAGAGGGAGACAGCAAAGTTTGCAAATCAGGCAACGTCTTTCCTTCTCCTACCAAAAACCTGGCAAGCTTCTCTTCAAAATCTGCAGAGGTAGGTACACGTTCCTGGAACACAACAACTTTCCAATGTTCTTCCCCTTCAGCAGACCACAATTCAGCTGGTATAAGATCAGGATTAATAGTCTCTCGACACTCACACAACACAAGCTGTTTATGTGGGCTTGAACCTGCCTTGGTAGCTCTGACTCGCACTCTTCCCCAAACTTTTACAGACTGGGTGACATCCTCAATATGTGCCACTTCCACATCTGCAGATACCCCTACCAACAACAGGGCACGAGTTTTGTCAATCAGAAATTCTTCACACCATTTAGTGAGTTCTGACTGATAATCAAAATTGCTAGCAGAATCCATCTCAGATAACACCAAACCATCAGCTAGAAATAAACTAGTTAGGATACAAAAAGAGAGAATCTGAATCCCAGCGGTGCCTCCAATTTGTGTAACACCCTACTCTCAGATGTTTCCTTTCTAGAGCTCTT
>NW_015783863.1:0-1380 GCF_001515625.1 Sinocyclocheilus rhinocerous | reverse complement strand
AAGAAGTGTCAAGGTCAATTGAATGTAGTAAAAATGTCAATGTAAGCTCTCTAAAGCACACTTACAGCACTATCCTGTACGTTATGAGTTCCTGTTCTGGTATCCGAGAAGAGACTATTTCCTTTCCACTTCAAACTCTGTTCTCTCTCTCTGGGGCCTCTTCCTGATACGTGGGCCTGGTCTCTGGTCCTTTTACCCATGCTGCTATACACAGTCCTTGGACCCCGGAACAACAGTCAATACAGGTTGGGTGATAAGAACCTTTTTTTTTAAAAATACCAACCATATGACATTCGTTTCCATTAGAGGTTCTCACGCGAGCATAAAAGTTTCCAGCAATAGCGTATTTATTCAGTGGCGCCACAACATTGCTACTAAAAATCTAAATCTACAGTGTGACCAGTGTTGTCAATTATAGAACGAATGAATCTTATATACTGGTACTATAATAGACTATAGCGCAAATGGCATGCGAAGAAAAGACTCATATTGTCATTTCTAATTCATGTAGTAGTTATGTAACGCTAAGAAATACAACCTTTTTCTAAAGGGATTTCAAATTATTTATATTTCTACATTTAAAAAAACAAAAAACATGATAGCTAGTTTACAAACAACACTGAAAATAACAGTTAAGCCACATTTCTGAAACTAAATATTTCAACAATGGTAATGAACATATACAAGAGGCAATATTCTGGAACGATTATGGACAAAGAACACATTTTGCAAACCCATTTAAAAAAATCCACAGTTTCTTTGAGTAACTGGACCCAAACCTGTTCAGAAATCACCTTAATGCAAAGCATGCTGGGTAGCCAGTAGCACTTTAAGGCCTGGTTTCACAGACAGGGTTTAGATTAAGCTAGGATTAATCCATAGTTCAATTAGGACATCTAAGTAGCTTTTATAAAGATGCCTTAGAAAAAAACATTACCGGTGAGCATCTTGAGACAAATCAATGGCACTGACATATTTTAAGATATGTCAGAGCAAGTTTCTTTCAGTTAAAACAGCTCAGAGATGCATTTTAACGGGACTATAGGCTTAAGCCGTGTCTGTGAAACCGGGGGTGTGATTACCAATTATTATAATAGCACTATAAGATTATCAGTTATTGGACTGCTCTTTTTTATTGGACATTCAAAAGTCATGTACAACAGGCAAATACACCTTTTGGAAAAAAAAAAGTTTCATTTATTACTGTAATTATCTTTGACAATGGATTTCCTTTTTTTTATTAGGTTCTAATATGTACACTTTGAGTACTAATATGTACCTTTAAGGTACTAATATGTACCTTTAAGTTACCAAAATGGACCGTTTAGGTACAAACATGTACCTTTTGAAAAGGTACCGCCCCAGTGACAGATTTTGTAC
>NW_015783862.1:0-1379 GCF_001515625.1 Sinocyclocheilus rhinocerous | reverse complement strand
TTTTTTTGGCTGCATTTATCATTGTTATCGGTATTCAATGGCTTTCTTTTGCTCAAAATCATGTCATGCAACGCAAAGATAATTAAAAAGATTTTTAATTATTATATAGATAGATTGATTATTGGGCCCGCTGTGTTTGGAATGACTGAGTGGAAGGGTAATATGTTAAAAGTTAATTAAGTGTTAAAGATAATGTGTACCAAAAAGTGCACTAAAACATCAGTCAGTATGGTTTTTAGAGCTTTACAAATGGAAACCTTTTTTATGGTCACTATTGTGACCGGTGCTGGGTTAAAATATGCTAAAAACAAAATAGTGATATGTTTAAATCAATAATAAACCCATAATAGTGGCCTGATAGACCATTGTACCATGATACTGTACTTTTTTCATAAGGGTGAATTTAACCAGCAACCCTCACCAGACTAGAAACTGATGAACTGAAATTGTGGTGATGTGGTTATACATCTGCAATAGCTGAGTTTTTCATTGTTGTCTCAACATTTTCAAAGCAGTTCTTGTTGTAGCATATAAACTAAAAGTCTTTATACCTAAAGTGCTTTCCCTTAAAATTCCCTACTGTCCAAGCTGTTTTTCGTTTCCCCCATCCAAATTCAAACTGTTTTTGAAGCAGAGCGGTTGGAAAAATCACTCTTTTCCTTTTTTACTTCCTCCAGTCATTGCGTTTGTGGTTGCTGTGCCAAATGTAGCCAGAGGCTGCAAAAATGTCAAGCTTTTTCAGAGATTGGCTGGATCGTGCTTGTAAGATCTGGTTACACGCTCCTGTGGACCTAGTTTGAAAGTGTGTATACTCGCCTCGCCTGAGTCAGGAGGTACGCCCACTTCCCCTCCCCGCATGCCAGAGAACACACTCGCAGCACATTGCGCTGTTTATGTGGGCTGCCATTGGCCGCTTGCTGTAGAGGAAAGGTCTGTGTGTGTTCTCCCAAAATGGGATTTAAACAAACTGCAAGCTAACACGCGAGGCAAATTTACTAAATGCTTTATTCTTCATTAGTATATGCAGACTATTCCAAGCTTGCAGTATTTTCCTACTCTGTCTTTTTGCAGTTCTGTATTATGTGTCTGCGGTATTATGCTGCATTGTTGCAAATGTCTTTTGGAGAGAGTATTTGCTTTTGTTTTGCAATGTTCAGCAGTGTTACTGTAACCTTAAACCTCTCTAACTTTAGACCGAGGGAGTCCTTTTGCTAGCAGTAATTCTGAATGATGTCTGTGCATAATTGTGGTCGTCCTCCTGCTGTTTCAGTTCTGGTCAGAGGTTGACTTGTTGACTGATCTAGATGTGCTGGTCCCATTTGAACACTTTCTAATAGGGCTGAACGATTCATTGCATTTGCGATAATATCGCGATATGA
>NW_015783861.1:0-1372 GCF_001515625.1 Sinocyclocheilus rhinocerous | reverse complement strand
GTGTTTGGGGTTTTAATCTCATCTAAATTAAGCAAGAATTGAATAACTAGTATGCTTAATATTTATAGCTGCAAATCTTTCTCACCAATGTGCAAGAAACATACTTTCAAGATTTTAAACTACTAGCTTTTATTGACTTGAACATAGCTGCAAATACAGTCAAACTCAAGTCAATAAAAGCTAGTTTAGCTTGAATCTACATTTCACATCGTTTTTCAGCAGAGAATTGGTCCCTTGTTAGAGAGCTATATTTTGTATTAGAAGTTGTAGTGAGTTTTGGCACAGTTACAGCTGAATAGACGCACAGCATTAAATAACACTGCTCATATTCTCACTGTTTGGAAAACTGAAATGGATTGTCAAGCAAAACGCTTGTTTAAAAAGATCATTTTTAACGCTATATCTCAGTCTGATGATTCAATCTTTAATAGCCACCCTCCTTTAGTCAGATTAGGATGTTTATTAACTATTTATTTGAGTTGTCTGCTTATTCGGATTCCCCTGATTAGGTTTCAGTCAGTATGTGAATAAAAGTAAAAGAATGAAAGCAATATCAGCCTGTGCTTAGTAAATCTTAATGTTTTCTCTTTCTTCTTCCTAACTTTCTCTTTCTCCACCTCTCTCATTCTTGACAAATGCACTTTATATCCACCATCACTGTGAATGAGGTTATCATGATCACAATCCTCTGCCCGTCTTTCTCTGTAGCAAGTGACAGTATAAAAGGACCAGACTCTGGAGTAAATTTATATTTAAAAAGCTGTAAGCGCTAACATTTAACACTGAATGCAACAGTCTGTAAAGTCAGGTCAATGTAGATTAGATTTACAGAGAAGCTGTTTCAGTAAAACCATCACATAGTTGACAGTTTGACAGATTGATGACACCGATGTTGGAAAAAAGCACACGTCATAACCTGTGTCTTGCGACTCTTTTATTGTTGAGCTTATTCAGTATAATATTTTACACTTATGTAGTAGTTACATATTCCATCCATACATATTCCTTCTGTAATTGCCTTTGCTGTTTGATGCTGAGTGCTTTGGCATATTTAAAGCACCAATCTAATTCGTTTTATTTGTAGAAATAGAGGGAGGGAAAGAATGAGACAAAAAAAGAAGGGAGAGCAAGAGGACCGGTGGGGAGAAATATGTGCCAGTGCATTCTTGCCTTTCCTTGGCTGAAAGAAAATAGTCTTTTTTTTTTCTATATCAAAAAGCTTTACCATAAAGCATAGCAATTTTGACAAATATTGACAAATACTTTTTTTATTAAATTAAAATTGTAAATGTTTAATTCTGAAAAAAATTTAAATGTCTTTGAGCTTTAGTTAACTATTATTTAGTTATTATTATTATTATTATTATTATTA
>NW_015783860.1:0-1379 GCF_001515625.1 Sinocyclocheilus rhinocerous | reverse complement strand
ATATTTTAAAAAGTTGGAACGTAATGCCTGGAACGAGAAGTCCAAAATACATAACAATATGTTCTTCATATTTCCTGTGTTGTTAAAAAAATGTCCATAAGAGTCACAGTACAGTATAAACAGCAGTTTGACATCAGTGAAAACCTTTGTATTTTCAGAACAGTACTTAAAAGTAAGATGGAAAAGTTTACTAAAATAGATCTGCATGCATGACTATTTTGTGAAATTGTACACCAAAAACTAGTCTTAATTAAAAACAGAGTCTCAATGGGGATAAAAGATGCCACGCACTGTGACCACATGAAAACAACATGAACATTCCAACAAGGAAACCAAATCTTAAGAATCCAAATGATCTTTGCACAGCAGGGGCCTCCTTAAACGGTTTGGGTGTATATAGAGTAGCTCCACTTACAACAACAATTATGAAATATTACCATGTGGGTGGAGAGAAGAGAACCATCACCTCTCAGTCTCGCTTATCATTTCCCATCGGTTGTCTGAAACGCCTCTAAGAAAAAGCTGGGATATATAGAGAGGCCACTAGTGTCAGTGTGTACGAATGTGACCACACAGAGACACTGTAGGCTACATAAAAATACAAAGACATCCATCTAAGATCCCTTGATGCATCTCTGCTTTGTCGTCATGATTGCCCACAATGGCAATATTGTAATGACTTAAACAGAGGGTGCGATGCTGACAGGGCCTAACCCAACTCCAGTGACCTCTCAGTGGACACATAAACTCCTTTTCTTCTTTGTTTGCCTTGAGTCCAATAAGTTGTTCTTAGTGGGCATGGGTTTGCATGGTACCCGTGGAGGAGAAGCATCTTGTTTTCAATGATAATAAATGGTTGATTTTTATTATTTGCCATGAGATAACAGAACATTTCACTGGCAATGAGGAGAGATTGTGTCTCTTATCAATGAGTAATGGGGACAGGCCCTTCACCCTCCGTAACACTGAAACGGCACTCATGGAGTGTGTGTGAGCCACAGTCAACACTACAAAAACAACTTCTGAAGACATCTGTTTGTCATGAATGCGACAGTTATGCGAGTGCTGCGTTCACTGTACTGTTATTCATTTAATATCAGGAAATGCTTTCAGGGATCAAGCTGAGTTTAAAAGGAATTGAAAAAACTTGGAAATCTGCCACCCAGTGGGATTGTTTGATTACTGCATACTGGGGCCCCCGAAAATGCTTTAAGGCATGTAAAAGTATATGAAAGGGGGGAAAAAGTATATATATATATGGATGTTATTTTATATACTGTTTTGTCATTTAAAACAAACTTATTTTTATATTTATTATTATTATTATATTTTTTGTATATATATATATACAGTGCTGCTTGAAAGTTTGTGAACCCTTT
>NW_015783859.1:0-1379 GCF_001515625.1 Sinocyclocheilus rhinocerous | reverse complement strand
TACACTGATGGAGTGACAGCACAGGGAAGAGTGGGGAATTACCAATAGATTAAAAGGAAGGAATAAAGAATACATGAAGAAAAGACAAATCCCCAAAACAGAAACACACAAACACAAGGTTGACAAAAGAGGGAGATGTGAATGCTGATTCATGACAAGAGAGGGTTGAGAAATGAAACCGCTCGGTTGGACTCCCCTTTTCTTGTTTCTCTTTGAAATATTTAACTTTTCGCTGTTGTTAGAGGAAGAAAGTGGGTGCACTTCATGTGATAGTCCCATAAGGCTTCTGTGTGATTCTTCTGTCTGTTGTGTTATTCGAACCATTAAAGACAACATGAAGCAACATTCACAAGCATTTACAATCTTTGAAGACTATTTATTTTCTTTCACATTCCCAGTTTCTAAAATCATGTAGAATGTAAAATTATCAAGTGTACAGTAACAGATTACTGCATAAGAGGAGAGAAAAAAACGCCAGGAAGATTCAGTCTTTATGTTAGCTACAGTGATTTGATTGTAGAATGAAAATTATATAACAGCTAGTTAAAAAAATGCTTTACTCTTTTCAATTAAGATCAGCCAAACACTGCAAAAAGGTACATTTTGACATTTTTATTAGTTTTGAAATGTATAATTATTTCTATTTAGCTTGAATTTATTTTAGTGCTTTTTTACTTTTTTTAACTTATTCAACTAATTTTACTTCAGTTAGTTGTCAAGGCAATATTTCATCTAATAATGATATTTAATTTTTATTTCAGCTTTATTTCAAATAACAAAAACAATTTTCAATAGTTTTAGTTAGAATAGCTATACTGATTTCACGTTGTCTCTGTAAACACAAATTCAGGTTTCATCTCTTGCGGCTGTTGGAGGAACATCATATATGTCAACCTTTGAGGAAGCGACGGTTCCTAAATCAACAGCAGTCATGTTGCTTTACTTTTATAGGGAGCTGTTCTTCACATAAAAACAAAACAAGCATGACTGATGCTATTGCATGGGCCTGCAGTCACTCTAAAACAGCAATGTTCTTGCGCAATGTGTGTGTTTGTGTATGTCTAACTACAGGACATAAAGTGTATTTGGGTTTCCTCACATAATGAAACCGCTGTAACATGACTTTCACTCATTTTTAGCTCAAATGTCGCAGTACTAGTTATGCACCAAAGGTTAACTGCATCAATTTCCAATTCAACTCCTCTTATGTCACTGTCCGATGTACTTTCAATTAAAAGCACAAAAAAACACTCCCTCTGAGTCAATGATTCTCTCACACACTCGCAGTACTGTATAAAGCCAATCAGTATTAAATGTGAGAAAGAGGGGAATTATCTATGAAATCAAGCCATCTGGGCAGCCCTTCTTCATTAGAATAC
>NW_015783858.1:0-1379 GCF_001515625.1 Sinocyclocheilus rhinocerous | reverse complement strand
CGTCACCACATAGAATAACGCTGCGTGTTTCAAGGCACTTCAGGGAACCTTTAAGCTGAAATCACACATAATCTAGGTAACTTCTTCTCAACTGTTACTTTGTCTCCCGCCGTGCTCTCAAACTCTGTCCTTGTAGCACTGATACATGAACAGGCTTTCGCAAGGACACTGAATGAATGACAGCGTCTGTCAGGCGGAGATGGAGGAGAGACAGGGATGTGTGGACAGTTGATGGCCATATTGATCTCCACCCCATCCTCTTTGTTAACAAGGTGCCTGGTCTCAGAGCAGCCCTATTAATTCTGACAGTCAACTCACGCCCGTCACGTCTCATTGACATTTCCAGACTGGCGAGAATGAAAAAGCATTTCCTCTTTGAGCTTGTGCTTTTCTTTTTTGTATTGCTTTTACTGTCTTCCCTATTTTAGATGGATTGTGTATTCTCTTTTGTCGGATTTGTGAGATGTTTTCCCCTCATTTCTCCGTCTTTATTTGCAAGAGTGGTAAAGCTGTGCCTCTCTCTAGAGGTTTTTTGAACTTCAGCAAGTATTTCTACTATTTTACCAAAGTTTTGATGCTTCACTAATGGCTATAATGCAAAATGCATTACAGAAATTACAAGAAATTATAAGACTGAACATATATTCACAATATGCATTTAATTACATAAAATACAAATTGATTCCGTTACTTTCAACTTTTTAATCAGACTTGTTTTTACAAAAAATAAATGGATTTATGGATATAGTGAAATGGTAATACTATGATTGATATGGAAATGCTGGTAATACCGCAGTTAAATTAAATAATTGCATATTTAAAAATAAATAATATTTCAATTATGAAATATTATATTTATATTATTTAAATATTTACATATATTATTTAAATGTTTAAAATATATAAATAATATATTTTTTTAAATAATAATTGCCATATTTCTTATAACTTGAGGCCATGCTGAAGGAATTGCAAGCACTATAATTCCCCTTTAAGTGTGATTTAATTCATAATTTAGCAACTTTTTAATGAGATTTTTTATTTTACAGAAAAGTACCATGGTGTTATTAAGGTTTCATGAACATAGTAAAATGGTAATATTATGATAGATATCACCATTGTGGTAATTCCATCATTTTTCTTAAGTATCTTTGTATCTAAATATCAATGTGAAAAAAACATTGTACAAAAATATGGTATTCATTCCATTATCACGGTTTATATCCATTCATAAAATGCACAATGGCGCTCATAGATGCTGATTGGCCATTTTGCTTAAAATATTTGTATTATCACTTTTATTAAAATTTATTAAAAACAATTGTATTAAATAATTGAATTAAATGGAAATAAATATTTAAATATTAATTATTAAATAT
>NW_015783857.1:0-1378 GCF_001515625.1 Sinocyclocheilus rhinocerous | reverse complement strand
GTGTGTGTTACTCATGAGGATCTCAGGTCAGATCATGTTCAACAATAAGAGCTGAACTGGTTTGTCCTTTCAGCTGTTCGGCGGCGTCACGCTGAGCACATATGAACATGCAGATGGGTTTTAATGCACGAGCGCTCGTGTTTCTGTCTGAAGAGTGTTTGTTAGTCTGATTTATAACCGATCAGTTCGTTTGACTCAGAAGTGATTCATTATTTAAATGAGAGTCTGTAATGAGCAGAGTTATTCTGGGCGCCGTGATGCTTCATCTCTCATGAGACACTAAACGTTAACTGGCTTCTCACACATTTCAGCCACGTCCATGAAACTCACCATGAGCCTGATCTCCATTCTGTCAGACTGAAGAGCTCACAATATTCACGATAAACCCGTCTTGCTGTCAGATCCAGAAGAACTCCAGAAACTTCCACTGTGAGCAAAAGTCAGTCAGTCATGACGAGCAGAGAATCATCAGCTAGATGAAGATCAGACCGTCCTGTGACTGCAGAGGTGCAGAAACACAGAATAACACATTCCCAGCTAACAAAGCATAGCTTTAGCATGTGATTAACGTTGACTGAACGACTCTTTCAGAGCACATAAAAGTTCAACAACGCAAACTTTCACATGGTGTCTGTCTTTATCTTGTACTTGATTGGAATCCTTTAAGATCTGAAGATTTCAGTGAGCTTCTAAAACCGGATCGGGCTGAAAACAGCACAGGACTAATAAAAGCAGCTGTAAGTTCAGACGGTGATTAAACGCCTGAGACACTCGCAAGTGTGCTTAAAATACAGATGAGTTCAGACTCAGTCATCAGGAGCCGCAGGAGCTCAAGAGATCTGGACGCTTCTCAGTCTTTGGATGATTGATGTGTTTGCTCTGAAAAGACTTAAAAAGGAAGGCTGATTTTTTCAAACACTTTGTAGCCCATAATCACGAGCCATGAAACAAGTAATGACCGTGAAACTAATGAAGAACAAATAAAATCATTCTGATATTCACGATGTTGCTGCGTTTCATAATCTGCAGCAGAATCACAGAGAATATCTAATCAATCAGCCTGAGCTGAAGTCAAACAGTAACGAGGTTTCTTCTGAAACAGCTGAAGCCTCGAGCTCTAGAAACATCCATCTCCTGTGATTCATGAGATCAGCATCTGATCAGCAAGCATCTGTGTGTATTATACGTATTATATCTGATCTTTTTCCACTGGCTTATTTTTCATTTTAAATATTAAGGTTTCAAAAGGAGATTTTGGCAGTTATGTCATATTGAAGAACCTTTTTTGGTTCCCCAAAGAACCTTTCAGCAATCAGCTCTTAAAAGAGCCATGTTTTTCTTAGTGTGAAGGACATTTTAATAATCTAAAGAACCTTTT
>NW_015783856.1:0-1379 GCF_001515625.1 Sinocyclocheilus rhinocerous | reverse complement strand
TGATCAATGTACGTTTCTGTTAAAGAATGGCGTCGTTCTCTAAAACATATGCAGACTTTCCCAAGCATCATCATCATCATCAGTGTCCAGCCAGTCGCAGTATTTAAAACCCCATCAAAGTGGACTAAAAACTCTTTTTCAAAACCTTTATCGACGAGTCTCGATGTAAATAGACTTTTTGATGAATATTGTTTTTAACAGCATGTGTAAATGATTTCCACATGATATTTTAGCAACAAAGTAACGTTTTAAATCGATCACGAAGCTTCTGTCTGTCATTGTGATTCGTGTAGCTTTAATATTTGTCCACGAGGAGCACGAATCGCGTGTTTCCCGAAATCAGGCCAGCAGATCCGAGCTATAGCAATACAGCCAACACATCGTCTGAACGTCACGTCAGCGTCTGACTTCTGTTTGTGATGCATTTCCCAATCAAACACCATATTCAGTGAGAAAAGAAGTACCAATCCCAACAGATCCTAAGTTTCTCATCTCATAAACACGACCAGAACTGAAAGCAGCACTAGATTATGAAGGCAAACAGTTTAGAATAACATGCACTGATAAATCAATGTATTATGAAAGTATTAGAAATTAATTTTGATTTCATTTTTGTCACCGCCTGGACCATAAAACTGGATTTCACTTCCCTCGACTGTGTTTCAAACTCAGTATTATCCCTTCATTTATCTGATACTTTAAGCTGGTTTAAGTTATTGATGTCCGTCGTTCATTTATCATTCGTAAGCTCAGTTGAACTCGAATCCTGTAAGCATTTATTTTGGCGAGGGTTCGCCGTACATGATGTCAGGAGAGGTCAAGTTCTGTGACCTTTCTTCACTCGGAGTCCGGTCAGAAACGGATCCTCTCGCTCTTCTATGCACCATGAGTCCCGTTGCTTTGCGGTTTGTGTTTGTGTGAAACTCGACGCACGTGGAAGGTTTTAGTTTGGTTTTTGCGTCTTCAGTGTTTTCGTCTGTGTCCGGGAAATTTCGTTTTGGACCTATTTATATTTTCTCATTCACATCCACGTTTGCCACTTTTCAGGCAAAGTGCTTCGTTCCCCGACAGTCCCGTTCTAAACAAGCACAAATGTATTTGTTGGGTTGTTTAAACCGACTTTATTAGTCTTCTGTTTTCTGTTTTCCGCTGGAGGCTCTTTCTATGACTTGCGCTTTGTAGCCAAAATATTATTAGCACTCTCTTCATATGGTATTACTGACGTGCCCAGCTGGAATTTAATGTTTCGATCTATGGATAATTTGTATATATTGTTTACAAGACCTTGTGTTTATCAGAACTATCTTATTTTTGGTAAATTCTGTACATATCCGGAAATATTTCTGTTTGTGTGAACATACTTCTGTATTTGTACCTAT
>NW_015783855.1:0-1379 GCF_001515625.1 Sinocyclocheilus rhinocerous | reverse complement strand
GGTTCATCAGCATACCAGTTTCTGTAGAACAGAAGTGCTCATTTTTATGGCTGTTTTTAATTCACAACCTGATTTAAATCTCTGCTTTGAACAGGCCCCAGATCAATCCCATCTCACCTAAACTGTGAGACACTTCCATCTGTCCACCTGTACAGGTTGGGACACGAGGCAAAGCTGCCAGGTTCCTGTGCTGTCTCGTCCTCCACACGTGTCATCCCGATCCAGAAGTCTCCGTCTGTGATACCCGACCCGCTGGAAGCACCGGTGGAAGTGAAGATACTGAGTTCCCGCAGAAGATGTTCGATGTGCTTCTGCTCTGCTGTGTTCTCAATGCTCAGCAACGAACCGCCATCCATTTCACACGCATCCTGAGCCTCCCAGAATGCAACACGACTCGACACGTCCCTGAAGTAAGCAATCTTATAGCACGGCTCCTCAGGACTGCCCTGACACACTGTCTGACCTGAAGTCACAAAGTGAATACTGTATTTTTAGCGATTTCTTGTATAGATATATATCTTGTATAGATAGATATAGATTTGGATGTTTAAAGGATGGATACTCAGTTAAAATGTTTAAAAAGGCTTGCAAGCTAAGAGGGGAAAATATATGGAATTATTATTAAATCATAAACAAAGCACTTCTATTATAGAGAACACTTAAGATACACTGATAGGCCCAATGAAGGGAACTGTGATTAATACACAGACTGTTAAAAGTCTAATAATAACATTAGCTCTCTGCCCGGGAGGTACTTTAAATAATTGCATGGTCCAGATCTGCTATATCATCAATTTGAGTCCAGTAATGGGCCGAGTTTAACTGGGGGAAAACTGGACTCAGCATTTTCTTAACCAGCTTCCTTAGCTTTCTTCCTCAATTCCTGTCTGTGTGGTACAGTTTTACTCCTTCCAGCATGGAATGTTCTGGCAGTTCCGCTCTCCAAAACTGTCACTTTCTTGTCACCTTTGTTAAAAACCCGATCTCATCACAAAGAACTGCTCAACTGATTTTAATTTCCCTTGGTGCATCCTTTTAGTTTACACGTTTATGACAAACCTATTTTTATCTCCAATCATCTCTCTCTCTTTTTATCCTTTCATAATCATTTTCTTTTTTATCCCATCGCTTTATTAAGAGAGAGATGTTTTCAATAAAGCTAGAGACAAGCTTCAAGAATGATCTTCAAGATTAATCATCTTTGGGGAAGTGAAAACTATGAGCTGATCTGCCAGATTTTATAATACACTTAAGAATGTTTTTGAGAGATAATTTAATTATAAAATAAAGTAGTAGAGGTGAATAAGAATGAGCACTTTATGAATAAATATGAATAACATTATGAAAAAATATGGAATTTTGAATTTTGTTACAGCCTC
>NW_015783854.1:0-1369 GCF_001515625.1 Sinocyclocheilus rhinocerous | reverse complement strand
TGTGTGTGTGTGTGTGTGTGTGTGTGCGCAGCATAATGCCATTCCAATCCTACTGTTTCTGTAGTATGCAAATACAATGCGAATACTAGCAAAATAATTGCATATAACAATAAATACTTAACATGTATATTAATAACATCTCAGAAATCCAGCAATAAACGTTTATTTCACATTGTAATTATATATATATATATATATAAAATTTAGGGCATTAAAATATATTATTATATTTATATTAATTATTGTGTTTGTTTATGCTACACATCTCATTATGTCACCTGTTTAATTAAGTAATAACTTTTTAGAAAGCATATAAATAAATAAATAAATAAAGCACATTTTTAATACATTTTTGTGTAAAGAACTAGAGAATTAAAAAACATTCCTGTTGGAAAATTAAGTTTAAGCTGACGTTTTCCTTTTGAAAATAATATGTGAAACCGTGCACATTTACAATAAATAATATGTTGTATGTGTTCTGATCACATACTAACATCTTTCTGCAGTGTATGTAAACACATTTTCTGTATTAATGCAATAACCTGATTACCACACTATAAAAAATAATTTAGAGATTTTGCCATTTCAACTTTTTTTTTTTTCGTAGACATAACTAATTTTTTATAAATTGTACAGACAACAAGAAAATGTAAGTTTATTGGCTTTCAACTAATCTGAAAGTTGAATGAACTAGTTGTTTCAACTCAAAAACGCATGTTGAACAACTGAATCAAAACTTTTAAGGCAGCAGTGCAGCAAGTTTTTTAAGTTGACTCAACAAATTGTTTTACAGTGCAGATTCTTGTGCTGTGCTTCATAATCCAAAGTGATTTTGAACAACAGTATATGGTGCCACATGATCTCATCATGTTACATATTCAATCCATAGATCATCTAGCTACTTCATACATGCAAAATATTTCCATAAAGGATAGTACATGCAGCAAAAATAGTGCAAGTAGTATGAAAGTATGCTATTCTGAACATGTACAGGATTATTTCATAGTTCATTATTAATCCATGTTCATTTGTACAGTGGTAAACACACTTCCACATTCCATTGTAATTTAATTTCAGGTTGCAAAACCTGACAGAACTCATGAGAGATTCACACCCTGTTATGACACGCTTGAAACATGTTAGACATCTGAAGTATTTTAGATGAGTGTGTAATCATATGCAATAGTGGATTATTGATGCATTAGTGAATTTTGAATGATCTGTAGATGATATGAGGTCACTGGACTGGTTACTGCATCAGTTGTTTGTTGAATGTGTTATTCACAATCTTCTTGATTGCTAAGATGAACACATATTCTTCAAACTATCAATAATATTAAAATTACATACCAGTTTGTACTAAAACCAG
>NW_015783853.1:0-1378 GCF_001515625.1 Sinocyclocheilus rhinocerous | reverse complement strand
GCAGCGAGGCAGCAAGTCAGCTGCCTAAGTTTTCGGATGCAGCCGCAGTCTGGTGCAGCGTGGAAATCGGCAATTAGAGCGTAGCACTTTTCAGGCTGGCTGATTGAGGTAGACCGTTCCAAAGTCGAGTTTAAGGCCTGTTAGATTTCCCTCTTGGAACCTAACGCGAACCAGCTTTAATCACCAGTGCTTCCAGACGACAACTCACTGAACGGTGAGCCCAACGCCGCACTCTCGGCTCCAAAGCCCCATTCACACACGCTATTCCACACATACACACATGCCTTCATATCATTCACCTTCGCACATTCAAGCGTAACCAGTGTCGGCAGGGATTTGTTTTTTTGGATGTTTGAAAACCCCTGTTCTGAAAGAATTTAATTTATTGTGACTTTTTTCTTTCTTTTCTTTTTCCCTTTCCTTTATCTTGTCTAAAAAACAAGAATAATGTTTTGACTTGAGGGGTTATGAACTTTATAGATAATAAATCCCTTTGAAAATGGAAGTTTTGTTGTGAGATTGTTTTTTTTGTGTGTGTGTGTTTGTTAATATTTTGTAACAGGGGGTGTTTCTTTTCCCTTTCATTGCTATCCTGGGTTGTTTGATTTTTGGCAGTTTTTTTTTTCAAAACTGTCTGGCGCCCGGAATTTTTTTGAAAGAGTTTATTTGGGTTTTTGGGCAACTACCACCGTTACAACTTAGTGATCTGACACAATTATATTCCTAATTATTCCTAAAAAAATTTAAAATGTAAATAAAATAATGTATCTTCGTACAAAGGGTTTTTGGCAAATATAATCTTATCAAATGTAATTGATTTGATTAGAATATGTAATCGATCAATAGCAGTACCTTATTGCTATTTGGAAATAATGTTACTTTTTAAATTTACTCCATATTATGCTGTTTCAAATAAATGCTTGATAAATACTGCTAAACTCCCATTATAATCAAAGCTGTTTGCACTGCTTAACAGCAGAGAAAAAAAAGTATAATGATAAAAAAGAAACATCGTTTTATGAGTAACTCAATAATACAACATGTTTTTAAAAGTAACACTCACCAACAATGCACATCTATGGTAAACGATTGTTCTCCCTCCCATCTTCTGTCAAACATAACTTGTCAGACCTTATATGAAACAGGGCCTAAAAGTACAACATGAGCTTGTGAGATCAGTACATATACAAGAGACCCCTGCATGATAGATCTGCATATTCCAATCATGTGATCTCAGAAGGCAGATGACACCATTGCAATAAAAATGGAGCCATGATGGCCATTATGTATCTAGCCAAATAACATGCTCCAGCAATCTGAGATCAATATGCCATTAATATGAAAACACAGTCAGGCAATTGGAACGCATGGATGAAAA
>NW_015783852.1:0-1375 GCF_001515625.1 Sinocyclocheilus rhinocerous | reverse complement strand
TTTATTCCTGTGATGTAAAGCTGAATTTTCAGCAGTCATTACTCCTGTCTTCAGTGTCTCATGATCCTTCAGAAATCATTCTGATATAGAGCTCAAGAAACATTTGCTATTATTATATTATTATTATGTTATTATTATTTGGGAACTTGTGCTGCTTAATATTTTTGTGGAAACCATGATACAGTACATTCTTTGATTAATAGAAAGTTCAAAAGAGCAATTATTTTGAACAATATAGGGCCTAACAGTCTTTACTGTTCTATCAGTTTAATGGATACCTCTCTGCTGCTAAACCTCCTCTTTTTTTTCAGATAGATTTATAGTTTGTGTAGTGCTTATCAGACTTCACCTCCCCGTCTGTCTGTCTTCCTGAGTTTCACAGTGTCTCTCCTTGTTTCTCTCTTTGTCTCCACCTTTCGCTCCATTCTGTTTGTGCTGATTTCAGCGTAAAGTAGCAGCATTAAAGTGCTCTGTCTCCATTGGTAAGTCTCTGGCAAGCTTCCTGGGCCTATTCTCCCTGACACAGACCCCTTAAAAAGGCTCCTTTTATAGAGAGTCTGGGGAGATGCAGACAGGACTGGCAGGAGGTTGGGTGTGTGTCTGTGCTTTTGTACTAGAACGAGAGAGTGAGAGAAATGCAGAGACAAAGAATCAGAGACACGGATAGATGAATATGTAAGATGCGTTACCCAAATAGCATGTCAAATGAAATGTAATCAAATCAAAGTATGAAAATATTCAGTAATGTGACGTGTTGTGTGTGCATGACAACCGTGGTGGAACCAGTGCAGCCGTTTTGTTCAGGTTACAGTTCCAGCTGATACTAACAACTTATATTGGATTAGTATTAAAGGGACAGTCCACCCAAAAATGGTTACTCTGCCATTAGTTACTCACCCTCATGTCAATGTCAAATCTGTATGAATGTATTTATTTATTTCTGCAGAACAAAGAAGAAGATGTTGATAACTAAACCGTTTCGGTTCCTATTGACTTCTATTGTTTTTTTGTCCATGCAGTGTAAGTCACTCGGAACCGAAACTGTTTGGTTGCCAACATTCTTCAAAATATCTTCTTTTATGTTCCTCAGAAGAAAGAAACGTATACAGATTTGGAACAACATGAGGGTGAATAAATGATGGCAAAATGTTCATTTTTTTGGATGAAGTGTCCCTTTAAGGCTCTCTAACATGTTAATAATTTTTAGGTTTTGGTCCTAAACAACAAATTTATATTTCTGTGGCATCACTTCTGGTAGCCCTGTTCACTCCAAATACTCCTTGGACCAATGTAGCATACCTCATGTATATTATACATCAGAAATGGACATGGAGAGACTGATTACAGAAATTTAGAATCAGATATGATATGAGCC
>NW_015783851.1:0-1378 GCF_001515625.1 Sinocyclocheilus rhinocerous | reverse complement strand
GGCTACAATGACTACACCATCAACGTGTGGGACGTTTTAAAGGGCACCCGCGTGTCCATCTTGTTTGGACATGAGAACAGAGTTAGCACGCTCCGCGTTTCTCCAGACGGAACAGCGTTCTGCTCGGGATCCTGGGATCACACATTACGGGTCAGTGGACAAAAATATCTTAACACAATGCGAGTATATCAAGTGTTGTAATGAAAGTCTCACATTTGTTCTGTCTTTCTCCAGATCTGGGCCTGAATGTTGGCTGAAACTCAGACTGCTTGCGTTTGATGTCCGGCACGATCAGATTTCTCACTTTCCTCACCGCAGCTGGATTCAAGGATAAACCGCAGACTGTAATAGTGTGTTGAGTGCAGTAGAGTATATGATACAGAGGGACTGTAGTGCATCCAACTCTAATCAACACATGGTATGCTTGGTATTATGGGATGGACTTGGATGATGTCGATGGCTTCTGTTTCTATGACAGCGACTACCGCTCTATTTTGGCGTTCTAGTTTATGTGTGTGAACTTTTGATCCAAGAAATAATTTATCTGAAACATTAATCAAAAAAATACAAATGTATTTCATGTTGTTTAGGTCTGTGCATGAGGTTGAGACACTGGTGTCTAGATTGACTGCTTGTGAATGAGTGAAACAATGGAAGGATTGTTTAGCGGACACTATTTCTGATATGCAAGCTAACAGATTTAGTTATGCTCTTTTACTCGTAATGGTCTGGTTGTCATTCAATTATTACGCCACTATAGTTGTTCTTTCTTACGGTATATACCATAATATCATATAGGTTGTCATACAGATATCCCTACACCTAAACCAAATAAATGGATTTTAAATGCTGAAACTCATGTGGTGTCTCTTTATTTCATAATGTCCATTTCATGAAGTTGTTGTTGTTAGATCAGTTTTATTTAAACAATTAATTAAATAATAATTATTTGATTAACATGGAATGTATAATAAATAAAATAACCGTTCAATAAAGCATAATGTTTAAAGTAAGTTTTAGAGTTATTTAAAAAAGACAGTTCATCCCAAAATTAAGAGTTCAACTTCAAACCCATTTTTTTTTCTTTTGTTGGACCCAAAACCAATTATTTTGCTTATTCATTTTGCATTATTTAGCTTAAATAAATGTTTTTTCTTTTTTACATTTACCAAATGTTATTTAAAAAACAACAATTGCATGTAGCTTTGTAAAAAAGAAAAAAAGCTTTAAAAAACCTAAAACAAAATTTATTCTCTGATTTCTATTGTTTATAAAAACAATTGTTTAATTTTGTTGTCTTTAAATAAAATAAATGAATAGTTAAACATAACTAATAGATAGATAGATAGATAGTCAGATAGATAGATAGATAGATAGA
>NW_015783850.1:0-1378 GCF_001515625.1 Sinocyclocheilus rhinocerous | reverse complement strand
TCAAAACTTGTAATATTGAGTTAATACATTTAAAAACACAAACCACCTGTGAAAGGTTATCCCGTTTCTTAAAGAATTGAAATCCCGGCAGTTAAAACCTCGACTGTGCAGGATTGTGGCATCTTCGAATTTCCATTGATTATTATGGTGAATGGCGTCAAGTTGACCGTTAAAGACGGCGGACACGTCTATGTGCTTGGCGCAGTCGAATGGGGAATCTACCTATGCACATCTATGGTAGCAACAGTGAAGCACCTACTCACCTGTCAATCAACCACTGCACTACAACATGGGTTTTAAACTGTGTTAAGAGACGCTCAGAGACCCTCCCTTTGAAATCCAATCACAAGAGACTCATTTGAGACGCATTACTAACAGCTGTAAACATTGATGTTCCTCACATGACCATTTGTGATCAAATCACCCAGGATGGATATTAACATAAAGTGAAAACATGGTCTTTGTTTTAGTCTGGTAAAGTGAATTTTGAGGGGTCTTGTGTGTGTTATGTTTAATTGTTTTACTCCAGTTGTTTCCAGTGCCATATCCGAGTCACCGTCCACTCTGGATCAGCGCCAGCAGTCAACTCACGATAAAACCTTCAACAAACACATAATTATAAGCTGTTAATGTTTCCTTAGAGACCAGAAAATACCTTTTAATGTACTTTTTTTTTTCTTTGTAAAACACTGGATAGTATGGAAGCCCGTTTCCGCCACAGCATACAAAAATAAAAAGGTAATTGCAATCTATTATCTCACAGTTCTGACTTCTCACAATTCAGGTTTTTTTTTCCTGAATTGTGAGATATAAAATAAGAATTGTGAGAAATAAACTCACAATTGTGAGGTAAAAAAGTCAGAATTCTGAGATAAAAAGTTGCAATTACCTTTTTTTTTTTTTAATTCCGTGGTGGAATTGCGAGATGTAAACTCAGAATTCAGAGAAAAAAGTCAAAATTGCGTCATAATTGCAAAAAAAAAAAAATATCTGAGTTTATATCTTGAGATTCTGACTTTTTTGTCTCAGAATTCTGAGTTTGCATTCACAATTCTCAAAGAGATTAAAATTCAGACCCATTTGTGAACCAGTTTGACTGATTCACTTAAACGAATAGACTCAAAATTGATGCACTTTGGCTTGTAGGCATAGTTTATGCAACATATGCAATATCTAGTTGATAAAATGTTCAACCAGAGCTTAACTACAAAAATATATATTCTATATAGTAATGTGCATTACATTTTTGTTGTAATTTCAACAAGCAACAGCAACCAGATATTTTATCGATTCGACAAATTTCAGGATTTATTTTTTTTTGCAGGAAATTTGTTGCATTGCACCTAATTTACCTAGCCTTATCTCCAAATGACTACAG
>NW_015783849.1:0-1378 GCF_001515625.1 Sinocyclocheilus rhinocerous | reverse complement strand
GACCAGCCTCCCTCGCAAGGTAATACCACCATTCTAGTAATAATCTGTCATTTTTATAAGGCTTGTCATCTCATTCCACTCAGGAAACTACCCTTTGCTTTGGAAATGGCTGAGGCCCTCTTCAATCATGTGTTCCGGTTCTTTGGCCTGCCTGAAGACATCTTGTCCAGCCAAGGGACTCAGTTCATCCCCCAGGTGTGTGTCAATGTCAGCCTCACATCCAGGTACAATTTCCAGTCCAATGGGCAGGTAGAGTGACTGAACCAAAAGGTGGGTTGGTTCCTTCGGTCCTACTGCAGCAGCAACCAGTTAGACTGATGTCGATACCTCCTGTGGGCAGAATACGCCCAGAACTCCATGCGGAAGCCATCTACTGGGTTAACACCATTCCAGTATATTTTGGGATTTCAATCTCCTCTCTTCCCCTGATCTGTGGCGTGCTCTGACTTGCCTGCGGTCGACCACTGGATGCAATGAAGCAGAGATAAGAGGAAAAAAAGAGGGGAGAGTGCTTACCAAGAGGTGATGGGCCGGTTGCAGGATGAGACACAGAGGGCTGCAGTGGAGTCTGGAGGAAGAAGAAAGAAGAGAAAATGAGTGAGGCTATTTAAAGGCGCTGAGGGCGTATCCAGTCCAGATGACCTCATTTGGGGAGGTCATTAGTTTAAATATCTGTGATGATGACAGTGACATTAGATGCTTCTTTGGGACCACCTGAAGAGCTTCTCCGGCAAGACTAGTCTTTCGTTAAAAAGAGAAAGTCATTTCAAGAGGGAAATTTGACTGGAATTCAATCCTGTGGGATGTTAATTGGAGAAAATAATGGCATTTAGCAACTTAATTTGGAATGTCTTTTATTTATTTATTTTTTCTTTGGAGCTTCTGTCTTTGTTTTCTTCCCTCTCCATTCTTGTCTCCGGATGGAGTTTGGCTCTGTTGCCTTTGACTTGCTTAGTTGGGGACATTCAGTACTGAACAATGTTATTACTTTGATTGCATATGGCAATGTATTGTTTTGCTCACAACACAGCAGACTCATGAAATGGAGAATCTATATGCACCTGATTCTGCTGTTTCACAGACAAAGTAATGAGACACAGACTCTTCCTCACTTATCCTGCACTCTAACTGCATTTTCCCCCCATAAAATGTCATATTTTCTGCACAGCTCTTATGTAAATATGGCATGTTTTAAAAATGTCATGTTTGAGTATTTATTAGTCAAATATGAGGAAACTGTACATGTGTTTGTGTGGCCACCTCATCAGGCATCATGTTTTATGAACAGGCTGTTCTTACTTTCTATGATTCAGAGAGACAATTTTTTTTCCAACTGCAAATCTGATCTGCTTATGTTCATGTTTGTGTTTTTATTTTG
>NW_015783848.1:0-1378 GCF_001515625.1 Sinocyclocheilus rhinocerous | reverse complement strand
TCCCCCCGGTGTGACTGCCTGATGCCTGCTGTTACCTTGAGCCTTGACTTTAACAATTCCTCTTGCATGGTTAAATTGGAGCCATTTGCAACGACGTGAATGACAATACAGTTTTTTAAATGTCATCACTGGTAAAACAGAGTGTCAGTTTGACAAGCTACCCCTCTGGCTGTGTAAGTTTGGTGAAACAAAAATTAATAGGCATGTTTGTGACCTGTACTGAAGGTTGAGGAAAAAAGTTTACAAGGTCAACACCGTTTTGACTTGTTTCTATAGGATAAAATATGCACATCACAGCAAAGCTTTGCCTACAGGTTTTGTGGGTTGTATAAGAATAGGATATATGTAGTTACAGAATATCTATGTGCTGTATTCTGGCCACCAATCAAAACACATCATGTATGAAATGCTTTGTTCATATATGTCTGTCTTAGTGTACAATATCTCACTCTATGTAACATACTGTTTACATGTTTATCTTTCTAATCAGCTTAATAGTTGAGCTTATGAAAGATGACTGGTTTTGTGTATCCTTAACAAAAAAAGCCTGTGGCATTACCATGGTATGGTAATGATATCAGATGGTACTATGAATTAGGCCTACTTTATCCATCTTATTTTTAATGTAAGAGTGTGTGCGGCCATTTGTAACTTGAATGTGCGAAACTTCCGTTTTCATCCACTTCCAGTTATTTTTAGCTGTACAAAAACAGTCTGTTATGCTGTTTGATATTGCAAACTGATATTATCATATTTGTAGCACAAATAGTTTCACTGTTTACTGAACTTTGTTATTCTTCTAGTTATTTACCTATAGTGGCTAATGAATCAGAAGTCTTCCGCATTGTAAAATACGGTGGATACGGTCTTTTCTCACTGCGCTTAAACCCCAGGTTATCAAGTTTTTAAATCCCATTTTCAACCTCAAGATAAAACAATGTTTCATACTTTTTAAATGTTAGAATGTGGTTAGCAATGGATTAAATTTCAAATGACTGTGCTAAAGGTAGTGTGTAAAACAACACACTGTCATGGCAATTTGTAACTATTTTACATTTTTGCAAATTAGTGGCCAATTCATGAATTTGTACAATCTCATTTGTAAATTTTTGTACAATCTGCTTACATCTCACGTTTAGGGGTGGTCCCTATGGTCCCCCATGTGTTATTATTGTTGTTTTTTCTTCTCTCTAAAAATCTTAAATTTCTATACGAATCACATTGTATGAATTTATATGAAATTGCCACCCCTTAAAATAGTTATGTTATCTCATGAGATTGGGTTGGTGTAAAACGCATCATGCATCACACTATGTGTATTATACAATATTTATACAATATTTATAATAAAAAACACTAATATAGTAAACAAATATTA
>NW_015783847.1:0-1378 GCF_001515625.1 Sinocyclocheilus rhinocerous | reverse complement strand
TAAAAAAAAGAAAAAAGAAAGAAAGAAAATTGCGTACCTTTTGGGAGTTGAGAGCAATATTTTGTATTCATAGAATAACAAGTATTTAATTGAATCAAATTAAATAAAATATTTAATTAAATATATCTAATAAAAATCATTTAATTCATATTTCATTTTTTATCAACAGTTCATGGATTCAAATAAAAAAGAAAAATGAATGAATACCAGACAAGATTTGCATGAAATTATCTTACAGTATTTGGTTTATAATGATTTGTAGCGTTTTCATACACATTCAAATCCCAGTAACTATGAAACCTTGTTTGTAGTTTAGATTGTAGGTTGTATTTCTAGAATTGTTCAATATTTAAATATTGTTCAATATTTTAACATGCATGCTGTAAGTATATATCTATCAGTCTGTGAGAACAGTATTTAAATAGTCCAGCTGTTTTACTGCCTGCATGTATTTTAATGATACAATACTGTGTGAACTGGTGTGAGATCATTAATACAGGTTTGTTCCCACATGACTGAACTATCTGGTTAGATGTCAGGAAAGAAGGGTCACAGAAGGCATTGAGACATTATTTCCTCCGTCAGACAACCATGCACTATTATCACTCAGCCTTGTTGTGTTCCCCTTTGGCCAGTCTCTTGACAGAGAGCTTGTTTGCTCTGAGCTAATCTCAAACTGGTATAAAAAAAGGTATAAAAAAAGAGGAGCAACATATTATCACAACATAGCCTCGAAAGAAAGGGAACTCTGGATTTGGGTCACCTTGTAATTGAACTGGCCACTCAATGCTATTCTTGACAAACAGATTCTAGCAGGCAAATTATTGTTCATTATAAAACGGATAATTCCGGTCTTTGATTATGATTGGTTGAGCTGCGTCCGAAGCTGTTGTATATTATTCTAGAAACATACACCTGTGACCTCATTACATCAGTATTATTCCGCCACTGCGTATGTATGTTGGCAACCATTCTACTATCTGTATTACTGTGCCAAAGAAATTGTTTCAAAATATCAGATTTTTGTGGTGAATTTTGACTTCTTGTGTGGGCTAAGAGCATGCTAACCGTTTTATAAAAGCAATAATCTCCACACCGTGTAGTGCCTAACACCCCTTAGCTGTTCTCAATACACTGTAAACCACAGCTTGTTGGGGCTTATTGTTTTAGTACTTTAGTATCTGACAGCCTACACATAAGGTATGTTTACATGCACCATTTTCATCCAATCCAATTTCAGATTTTGAAAGATCTGTTTGTATTAACCCTAAATGTTGCAGTCTGATTGACAAATTTGTTTACATATGCATTACGTTGTTTTTTTTGTTTGTTGTTTTTTGGTAACACTTTAGTATAGGGACCAGTTCTCACTATTAAC
>NW_015783846.1:0-1378 GCF_001515625.1 Sinocyclocheilus rhinocerous | reverse complement strand
CTCTAACACGGCTCCTCTGGCATGGCTCTCTCTCTCTCTCAGACGTATGAGACGGATGAACTCTCAGAGGAAATGGCCCACCTGGAGGGTCTGATGAAGGACCTGAACGCCATCACCACAGGCTGAAGCGCTGCAATCACACACGGCTGAACCGCGTCCTCAGGAACAACCAGGACGTTTGAATGAACACTGATCTCAGATCAGCCTCGAGAATGACTGAAAACGGATCACCGCTTCATCTTCTCCATCCTGCATGGCAGAGAAATCTGTAAAACGATGAAAACTCAATGCCATTTTCTCAACTCGGATGAACCGTTCCACACAGAAAAGTATTTTTAATGTTTTTTGGAGGATTGTATTTACGTATTCCATATTTTTAGCCTGTATGTTTTCATTGTGTATATGATCATTTTAGGACTTTTATTTCTTAGGGCGAAACCTCACATGCTCAAACATTGGGCTTCATTCATGAAATGCAAGCAGAATAATTTTGTGTAAATTATGCACAAAGCCATTCTTATGTAAATTGTTGCATTCAAATCAATGCAAAAATTGACATAATGAACGATTTACACCAAAATTTGTACATGGATCCATTTTCACATAAATGATGCATTCAGAAAACCATTATTGCGTAAATTGTCAAATGGGCATTTTTTCAGTGTCAGTAACATCATCTTAGTTGTTGCATTTGAATTGAATGCCACGATTTACATAAGAGCAGTTATTGAACAATTTGCAAATAATTTACAATTATTTCTGTTTGCTCATGAATTCTCATGAATGTTTCATGGACTTGTTTTGCAGTGTCTTACATCATGTTTAAATGTTTCATCTCTGGAGAGAAACCAAAATCACTTGTCCTCAGACGCCGGTAGCATTCAAAGTCTGAATATGCATTGGAAATTTCCATATGGACAGACATTTACGACCATCTTAATTCAGTCCCAATCCAGTGACGTTGATGTTTGGTGCTTCAGAAACTCCTCAAACGTGAGAATTGTGAGAACAGAAAGCGAATGAACCGGTTCCTCGTGTACGTTCCTCTTCCTCAGGACCCTGATGACTGTTTTTGGGGCCCTGGAGATTCATCATGAAGGAGTTTAATGCCAAGTGACTCTCAGATTTTTGTACTTTGAGAGGTATATAAATATATATACGATGAACTGCAAATGTTTGCTTACGTGAATACTTTGTACACTCTCAAAAAGGACAATTTTTATATATATATATTCATCTTTCGGTTGGTTTTTATATGAAGATGACACATTGCTTTGTAAACATTTTCCATGTAAGTTATGAACGGTTAAATATTCTGCGTTGTGTTTTCACCGTGCTGTTTAGCCAATCCCTTCTCCCAAAGAATGAGCGAAAGAAA
>NW_015783845.1:0-1377 GCF_001515625.1 Sinocyclocheilus rhinocerous | reverse complement strand
GAACATAGCGTTGAACATGAAGTAGTTACTTCAAGCTTTGTTTTGCCACCAATCTGTGGATCAGAGAGTGATGGGGAAAGTGAATCAACAAGTGATAAGGATAGCCATGTTGATAAAAGCGGGTATGTTCCTAAAGATTTATCGGGATGTTTGAGGGACTGGGCAACACATTTTGGCATTTCATTGATTGCTTTGTCTGCCCTTTTGTCAATACTGAAAGCCCATCACCCATCTTTGCCAAAAGATGCGAGAACATTACTCCAAACACAGACAGGACATAGTATTGTTTCCTTGGTGAGTGGATCATTCCATTATTTTGGAATACAGAAAATGTTCAGCCACATATTTCAGAAGCTTACATCAGTTGTCCAGGGTCATCACAGTTTCAAATTACAATTAAATATTGATGGTCTTCCCATTTTTAAAAGTTCAGGTTTACAGTTCTGGCCAATTTTAGGAATGCTCCAGGCTTACAGTAGAAAACCTGTGCTGATTGCTCTGTACAGTGGGAATTCAAAGCCTCAGTCATTGTCAGAATATCTAAAGGATCTGGTCTGTGAATTGAAATCCTTGAGCACTGGTTTTGTTGTTAATGGAAAGACCTTCTTCTTGACTGTGTGCTCAGTAATCTGTGATGCTCCTGCGAGGGCCTTTATTAAGGGTATTAAGTCACACAATGGATACAGTGGCTGTGATAAATGTGTACAGTCAGGCATTTACATTAATAATCGCATGACATTCCCTGAACTTAATGCTAGAGTAAGAACAGATGTATCTTTTTCAAATGCAGAGGATGAAGACCACCATTTACAGCATTCCCCATTTTGTGAAACATCTATTGCTATGGTTAGTGGATTTCCACATGACTATATGCATTTAGTGTGCTTAGGTGTGGTGCGGCGTCTGCTTGATTTGTGGATGGGAACTTGCGGCAAGTTGAATTACCGTATTTCATCCAGACAAGTGTCTTTCATTTCAGGCAAACTGCTTGCTCTCAAAGGTTACATACCCTCAGAATTTGCTAGAAGACCAAGGGCACTTGATGAGAGGTTACGATGGAAAGCAACAGAACTTAGGCAGTTCTTACTTTACACAGGTCCAGTAGTTTTGAGGGATGTGCTGACTACTGAGGTTTACCAAAATTTTATGTTGTTGTCTGTGAGCATATACATCTTGGCAAGTCCAACATATTGTTTGCTGTTAAATGACTTTGCAAACACACTACTTAGATCATTTGTTAAGCATTTTGGGGAACTCTATGGCCAGGGTTTTTTGGTGTACAACATACATGGTCTGACTCATCTCAGTGATGATGTGAAGGTGCATGGCCACTTAGATTTAATATCAGGGTTTCCTTTTGAAAACTACTTAAAAAAA
>NW_015783844.1:0-1378 GCF_001515625.1 Sinocyclocheilus rhinocerous | reverse complement strand
AAGTCACAGATTTTTTTTTACAGTGTAGGCTAACCTTGACCAGATAACTTTGAATGAATGTTCTATTAAAGTTACAGTAAGAACGTTTGTTTATAACTTTGAGGGAACCTTGGCAGAAAAGTAGAGCAGTTCTGAAAGCATTGTTAATGTTACTTTTGAATGTTATTTGAACGTTCTGAAACAAGTGGCAACATTTTCAAAATGTATGAACATTCAGCAAAAACATTTCTGAAAAAACATTCCATGAATGATGCACAGATAATGTTGTTGAGCTAACATTTTGAGAACATTATTAAAGACCAGATAACTTTGAACTAACCATTAATGTTACTGGAAGAACGTTTGTTTATACCTTTGACAGAACCTTGGCAGAATGTTAGGGTTCTGAGAAAATTCTATCAAGGGAAACATTCCATTTTAGCATTTTGAAAACATGGAAATGTTTCCAGATGTTCTGAGAATATTCCAAAGTAACAAGAGGCGTAATTTTAGAAATGTTAGATTAATGATTTTCTGAGAACATTTCCTGTTAGCTGGGAATGTGTTTCAGTGTTGATTTTTGTATGATACAAAATTAGGTTCTGTATTCGTTCGCCACGTCCTGAAGCAAAACCACTCAAGATGCCCTGTCCTAATGTGCCACTTTGCGTCATCGCTTAGCTAATGAGAGCGGACTATCAGTGCGTCCTCTGATAGCACCGCTCCTGGTATCGGCGGCGCTCGTGCCCTTGACCCGATCTCAAAGACTGGCTTTGTCCACGCGTGCCAGGCCAGGCGGAGGGATGAGAGGAGCGAGGAGGTGCCGGGGGAATCGAGCTGTTCTCGGTAAATGCATGCACTGTTAAGGGTGATGTGTGTTCTATTATGGGACGTGAGAGGTCGACCCGGGTGACAATGTATTAGGAGGAAAAAAACAGAGATGCAGAAGCCAAAACAACAGACGTGAGCTGAGACCGTTTGAGTGTTTTTCTGACTCCCAAGAATTTATAAGAATGTATATGAAATTGAATTTTTGGGAAAACAAAAAGCCACAAGCGTTAGTGTGTTGCCAATGAGCTCAGAAAAAATATATAGCCTAGTCTAAAAAATATACTAGTTTTGCAGATGTTAGAAACTGACTTTTTAAGCATGAGTGATCACCTTTGACCCTTACCATAATTTATGTTGTCATTGTGTTTATGATGTGCAACACTTTTGTAATGCATATTTTTGAAGAAAAACAAATTATTATGTTCTTGTTTTTAAGTAAAAAATTTTTTTTAAATAATTTAATAATTCTTCAATCATATCAGGGTTAGTTACTACATTTAAATATTTCTACATGGGAGTAAAAATCCAAGTAGGCCTGCAGACAAATGCTGGACATTTGTAAATATTT
>NW_015783843.1:0-1377 GCF_001515625.1 Sinocyclocheilus rhinocerous | reverse complement strand
TGTATGTCAGAGTCCCACCAAGCAGAAATCAAATGCCCAGAGAGCTGTTTCTGCTCGGAGAGTGTCGACGGTGGGCTGGTGGTCCGTTGTAGCGACATGAACTTAATTGCGGTGCCACGTGGCCTTCCGAACACCACACGACATCTATACCTAGACAACAACCTGCTTCTTACCATACCATCTGATTCATTTATAGGGCTCCCACTGCTGTTCAAACTAGATCTTTCCCACAACATGTTGGTCCATCTGGAGCCTTCCGAGACCAAGCGGACTCATTGAGCAGCCTGTACCTTTCTTTTAACCTGCTGGAGATGCTGGACCCTGAGGCATTCGGTGACGTCAGAGCCCAGAATAACCTCTCTCATAACCCCTGGTTGTGTGACTGCCGTCTGCAGCTGGCTGTGCCGCAGCTGCTCTTCGATCCCTCCTCCCTCGCTGAGGTGGTGTGTAACACTTCTGAACCTGAAGAGTTGGGAGCTCAAGGTATGCCCTTCATCCTGGTAGCGACTGATCTTGACTTCTGCTCCGGAGCACCACTGACGTGGCTATGCTAATAACAATGTTGGGCTGGTTTACAATGGTTATATCCTATTTAGTGTACTATGTAAGACACAACCAAGAAGATGCAATTCACCACCTAGAGTATCTCAAGTCTCTGCCCAACCGGCAGGGCAGAATAGAGGAGTCATTGACACTTACCACATGGTTGTAAGACAATTATGAATAACAGTATTAGGATTAACACTGTTAAACATACTATTGCACGCAATCATTTTTGTTATTTTTATTGATGTTTCTGTTTGTGATACAGAAGTGATCAAATAAAAGCAACCAAACAAAACATTCCAAATGCAGGCCCTATAATTACAATATAATGTAAGACAGTTAAATGACTGGGGGAAAAAATCAGAAAGTGAGAGGAAATACATATTTTAACATTTGCTGTGTTCAATAATGTACAGTCTTTCAAAGATACAGTTTTATAGAGATTTGAACTTGTCAAGACTGTATTGTGCAATTTTAGTCTATGTAGGCTACACCATCGTTTAAATGAATACTTTTATTCAACAAGGATGCATTAAATGAATCAAAAGTGACATCAGAGACATCTATTAAGTTTTCCATTTCAAATAACTGCTGTTCTGTATAAAGTTTTCCACAAACATATTAAGCAGCAAAAACAGTTTTCAACTTTGATAATAATAATAATAATAATAAATTGAGCATCAAATCAGCATCCCAGCTAGAAAGGAACGTTTTCAAAACTTTGGCTAACGTTCTGGCAAGCTTCTCTCAAAGTTATGAACAAATGCTCTTCGTGTAATGTTCGTTCAATGTTATCTTCATGTTCAAGAAAATAATCAAGAAAATTTTTTT
>NW_015783842.1:0-1378 GCF_001515625.1 Sinocyclocheilus rhinocerous | reverse complement strand
AAATTGCATCATATGATCCCTTTAAGAGTTATGTTTGACTGTGCTGCTGCTTTCTGTGCAAATTCACTAAACCAAGAACTACTTCAAGGACCAAATTTGACCAACAATTTAGTTGGAGTATTACTCAGATTCCATAGAAGGAATGTTTCACCAAGTTAGAGTGCCCAGTGAAGATACAGACTTTTTGCTTTTCCTTTGGTGGCCCAATGGCGACATTACAAAAGCTCTTGCAGATTTTAGAATGACATTGCATTTGTTTGGTGCTGTATCTTCCCCCAGTTTTTCTCTGAAACAGACAGCCAAGGACAATCAAGAGAAATATCACAAAGAAATTATTGACACAGTGCACAGACATTTTTATGTAGAAGACTGCCTGAAGTTTGTCAAAAACAGTGCAATCCACTGCCTTGTATACTGACTTGAAAGATCTTTGTTCCAAAGGTGGGTTTAAACTTACAGAGTGGATCAGTAATAGCAAACCTGTCCTCAGAGTCATTTCTGATGAACATAGAGGTAAAACAACTAGAAAGAGCACTTGGTGTTCAGTGGAATGTGTAAAACGACACATTAGCATTTAAAATATGTCTAAAGGCATAACCTGCTACAAGACGAGGTATCCTCTCAGTGATTAGCTCTATATACAGTCCATTGGGCTTTCTATCTCCAGTAATTCTTACAGCCAAAGTGCTCCTTAGAAACCTTTGTCAGAACAAATGTAGATGGGATGATAAAATTCCAGAGGTTTTCTCAGTTCAGTGGCAGAAATTGTTGGAAGAACTCCCTCAGCTACATGCCTTTCATGTAAGTAGATGTCTGATTCCCGATGGATATGGGGAGGCCACTACCTGCCAATTACACCATTTTTGTGATGCTAGTGAGGTAGTATGTGGAACCAGCATCATACTTGAGACTAACAAATCAAAGTGTCAGCGTGCATGTGTCCTTTCTAATGGGCAAGGCACGAGTAGCTCCATTAAAACACACAACAATTCCAAAACTTGAACTTGTTGCAGCTGTTTTGGCAGCACAGATTTCCTAAAGTCAGGACTACAGATGGAACTAGCAAGTTCTGTGTTCTGGTCAGTACCAGGAATTCCTCTGATGCACACACAAACGAAGATCTGCTGCAAAGAGACAGCGGCTCCAATACCAGTATCGAGCTGTAATGTGTTTCGGTTTGTATAGATATTTTTGTCCATATTGCATTCATATTTTAGTCGAACCGCACCAGAGTTTGTTTGGAAGTGGTCTGAGACCCCCGGAAATGATGGGTCTCTGTCCGCATGTTTGGTGTGCACTCTTATCAGATGAACTGCTGTAGAATACCCTGGATTTAGGGCTGGGCGATTTTTCTGATTTTATCGATTAATTCGAATTT
>NW_015783841.1:0-1377 GCF_001515625.1 Sinocyclocheilus rhinocerous | reverse complement strand
TGTGCAGTGTAATAACCCTGAAGATTAAAGGGCAGGAATGTACTTCTAATTGTCAAATTTGTCATAAATGATGAGGCTTGTTTAAAGCTCTTACAATGGACACAATAGTTAAGAGTTGTTCATATGGGCAGTAAATATTTTACTACGCTTTAATAATTAAAGAGGACATTAAATAACTCTCTAACAGCATTTAGAGTGTTCAATACTAAATCCAAAAGTTGCCAGAGATACAGATAAGATGTATGAGGAGACTTCCTAAAATACACTAACTTCAGTCTTTTTAATGCACACTCTCTTAATTCAGTACAGCTCAGTTTAGTTTAGTGCAGTTCAGTTCTGGGGGTGTGTTTCCCAAAATCATTGTTAACTAACTATGGTCATTAGTTCCACTGATCTCTACTGGTAACGAAGAAATTCGAGACCATAGTTGCTTTTGGGAAACGCACCCCTGATTAACATTTCCCGCACAACATTTCAGTTCAACTCTCTCAGTTCAGTTCATTTCAGTTCAGCTGTGCCCACTTCGGTTTGGTTTAGTTCAGTTCAGTACAGCTTAGTTTAATTTAGTTCAGTTCAATTCAGTGCACTTTAGTACAGCTTGGTTTAGTTTAGTTTAATTCAGGTCAGCATGGCTCAGTTTAGTTCAGTAAGGTTCAGTTCACTACAGCACAACGTCTAAGCTCAATTCAGTACAGCTTAGTTTAGTTTAGCTCAGTTCAGTACGTTTCAGTTCAGTACAGCTCAGTTTAGTTGAGTACAGTTCAGGTCAGTTCACTAAAGCACAACATCTTAGTTCAACTCAGTTCAGTACAGCTTAGTTTAGTTCAGAACAGCTCAGTTTAGTTTAGTTCAATTCAGGTCAGCACAGTTCGGTTCAGTACATCACATCTCAGCTCGACACAATTCAGTACAGCTTAGTTTAGTTTAGTTTAGTTCAATTCAAGTCAGTACAATCCAGTTCAGTACAGCTCAGTTTAGTTGAGTACAGTTCAGTCCAGTTCAGTACAGCACAACATCTTAGTTCAACTAAGTTCAGTACATCTCAGTTTAGTTCCGTACAGCTCAGTTTAGTTCAGTTCAGTTCAGCACAGTTCAGTTTAGTTTATCTCAGGTAAACTCAGTTCAGTAGAGCTCAGTTTAGTTCAGAGCAGTTCAGTTCACTACAGCACAACAGCTCCGTTCAACTCAATTTAGCTTAGTTGAATTCAATTCAGCAAAGTTCAGTTCAGCTCAGTTTAGTTCAGTTTTTCAGTTCATCTCAGCTCAGTTCAGAACAGCTTCATTTAGTTCAATTCTGTTCAGTTCAACTCAGTTTAGTTCAGCTCAGCGCAACTCAGTTCAGTTCAGCTTTCTTTAATTCAATTCAATACAGTACAG
>NW_015783840.1:0-1377 GCF_001515625.1 Sinocyclocheilus rhinocerous | reverse complement strand
TGGCTAGCAGACGGAAGTTCATGGACCGGATACGTAACAGATATATGCTGTTCTTACTTTACTAATTGAATATAATTATGAATTTCGCTTAGCACACAATAAAACGGGTGAAGGAAATCCAATGAACTTCATATTTAAGGCAGTGTTATTTTGTTTACATTTTATGTTATTATATGGTACTTATTTTGAATTAACTTTTATTTTTATATTTTCAGTTTTAATTTTTTTAGGTTATTTATTATTTATATTTATTCATTAGTTTAGTATTATTTTTAGTAATTTGGTTATGTATGTTTGTCATTTTCATTCGTTTTTGTTTTTCATTTTTACTTAGCTGTTTTTATTTGTTTTAGTAATTTTAACACTTCAAACTTATTTACTTATTTTCTGTTTTTTTTCATATTTAATTTTTATCTTAATAACAATGATTTTATAGGAAGTAATGTTAGCTTTTGTTTTTATATTTTCAATTGTCACTTCAATTTTAGTTAATTTTTTTTTAGTAAATTGCTTGCGCATTTGTCATTTACATTTGTTTTATTTATATTTAGCTTTATTTAGTTTTAGTAATTTCTTAAAGTTACTAATTTTCTTAAGTTAAATTTTTTTCATCTAGCATTTTCATTTTATTTCAGTTTTATTTCAATTACTAAAAAAATATTTTAATCATTTTAATTTCAGTTAATAATAACAACACTTTAAGGGCAAAATTATCATAAAAATATCTGACAATGTCTCCTTTGTCTTGGACCAGTAAGCAGCTAGCAACCACCCTGAATTACCCTAGTAAATTGTCAAATTACCCTAGCATTGTGGCGGTAAGCTTACAGTGCAAATATCACTCAATTTTCTTTCAAAAATGTAAAAATAATATAAACATATTTTAAAATGCATTAGTCAATTGCACTATAGTGAAAAATTGCAGCCTGTACCATTTCACTCTTAATTCAGGTCAATAATTATACAATTTCCACAGTTGCGAGGCGATAAACTTCTGAAATCAAGCGTAATGGTTCAGTATGTTCCGATATGATGCAATTAATGAGATTTGAGGTGGTTTTGCCAGATATAGCATTACTACAAATTGCATTGCCCTCGCTAATCAAATCAAACGAAAAACACTCGAAAAAAAATAGGCCACGTATGATGTTTGTCGCACCATAATTTCACAGCAAAGCTCCTGTTTTAATTAAAGCAGCCCACGCAGGATAGTCCAGGCATTTCGAAGAATATTTGCCCCTCCTTTGTCCTTTTTTTCATCCTCGGTGCAGATTTGCATGAGCCGTTGCGGCGGGAGGCGACTCCCCCATCCTGCATTTACATACATAAATCTGTGGAGCACATTTGTCCATTATAGCTGAGTATCCTAAGAGCAGG
>NW_015783839.1:0-1378 GCF_001515625.1 Sinocyclocheilus rhinocerous | reverse complement strand
ACACATACATATAGCAGCAACTGATTATTTTCCTATTTTACATTTTTTTATAGATTTTAAAATGTAAATTTTATTTAAATTATGTTAAATTAAATGTAAAAAAAAAAAATTATTAAACAAAATATTTGGAATTAAATTAAATTAAAAATAACTTCAAGTAAATGAAAAACAAAACATAATTTAAAAAATAACTCAGATTCAAACTACAATACAGGAAAAAATAACACTTGAAAATCCAGTGCAGACTTGATTTGTTGACAGTGACGCTCTCAACATTAAATCTCTCAACAAACAGACTGCACACGTCATTGCACACAATTGGAAAAATATCACCAAGTCCTACCATGATCTTTGAAATCCCAGCACTATCCAGACCACAGCTAGTCTGATTCATCCTACATCAACCCATGCGACTTCATAACAGCTGATACCCTTTTTTCCACACCTACGAGTAGCAGATGAAGCTCTGTATCAGAGAGACCTCTCAGCAGAATGAGCCTCCCTCCAACAGAGCCACTCTGTGAGTCTGCTGCTCTCTGCCATGTATTCTGATCATCCACATAATTTGGTTGATAATAGTAGACTGGAGTGGAAATGGCTTGTTTGCTGTCTGTGTAAATATGGATGGTTCTGAAGAGGGTCTTGTTGAGAGTGACAGTCTGAGGGAAAGTAATAAGACAAAGCTTTATACTAAAACCTCACCATAATGAATTTGCTCTCCGTGTTGGAGAGCTGCAGGCTGGAATATTTTCAGCACTTTTAATGTGTTTTTCGACTGACTGGAAGGAAATGGACTCTTTACAGCTGCCTTTCTGAAACCTCTTGGAGAAAAACCCTCTTCAGACATTGACTCAAGACACAAACAGAACGGCAGACCCAATAGCTACAAGCTTAAAACACACACATCTCTCTATTAACAATGCCTTCTAACAGAAATGCTTCGGAACTCACTTTCTATAGACAACCAAGTTCACCAGGTTTCTGCTTTTGTATTAGGTGTTGCTTTATATAATCTGCTACTGACAGTGTATAGTAAGATTACAACACAATAGATGCACATTCCTCAAACTTGCACCAATAGCATTGGAGTCAATGATGTCAAACCTGGTTGGTTACACCTAAAGGAGCCATAATTGAATGTGAAAGCAATTGCAAATGACAAGTGTGAGTTTTAGCAGATGGGAAGATTTTCCAGTGGATAAATATATCATTCTGTTTATGACTCCAGACTTCTTAGTGCATAAGTCAGATGGTTTATGCAGCTTTTGTCTTTATTTCAGAGCTTGACAGCCATGCCACTATAAACTTGCTGCAGCTAATGACTACTTTGTTAATTGATTAATTAATTCATATTTCTTTGAATAATCAGATTTTTTTT
>NW_015783838.1:0-1377 GCF_001515625.1 Sinocyclocheilus rhinocerous | reverse complement strand
GTATTGTGAAAAGCACTGTACAAATAAACTTGACTTGACTTGACATATCGAAGAAATCCACAAATGACATTAGCACACAGCACACCTTAATCTCCATCGACTAGAAAAGACATTTAACTAACTATCATGTCAACTTCAACACATTTATCTCAGTGCAGTGCAACTTACTCTCTGAATTCTAATCCCTCTTCAATCCCCCTTAAATCCTTGTTCTATTTAGCAGACGAGGCCATTAAAAACTACAGAAATACATTTGGTCATAATCAGTTAATGCAGTACAACAGTTGCATTCTTACTTGGTGCTTTATTGCTGTCAGCACTTTGGACTTCATTTTACTTTTAAATTGGAATTAAAGGAGCATGATTTACTAAGAAAGCATCTGCTAGAACGAAATAAAGTTAATTCCTGGCTAGATCCATGATTAAGCTAGTCAGACTAAGCTTACAGTATATTAATAGTCAAATAAAACCACACAAGGAACAGTCTAAAAGTCTAAAAATATATGTGCAATGAACAAAGTAGCTACAATACGAAACATTCAGCAGTCGGTGATCTCTTGTGCATCTCTTGTGTCCTCAGGGGAGCGAAGACACTTGAGGGCAACTGAGACAAGAGGATTTCACGCAATGAGTTGAAAATGTTAGCACCCTCATTTTTCCTTCAGGAAACTTTTCAGTACTGTAGGACCTAGGTCTTTCTATCTTGTTCTATTCCATTGACATTCAGGCTGAGCTGGCAGATGGTTCATCAGAGCAACTGCTCAGTTTTGCTATGTCTCAATAATTATAGTTCTTTCATTTTTGCCTAATAAAAATGTGAGTACTGTGAAATTGCAGTGTGTGTGAGGCAGCTGGCCTGACCTTGGCAGTCATTATCATGCTAGAATTTCTATTGAGAAGAATATCTAAATTGTCTAAGGTCAAAAATGAGACATTACCTTTGGTTCTGTTCAGCTCAAATCAAATCAAAAAGAGCTGAGATGAGGGTGCATCCCTGATGGAATAGTTCTAGAATTTTCAGACAAATATGTCCTTGACTGGTTCTACAATTTGTACATATTAAAATGCATAAAATTGTTAATATAATCAGTGTATACAAATACAAAAAAGGCAACTTTATTTATTATTAATGCCACAAAAAAAGTGTAGTGCAATACAAGCTGACAACAAAACATAATTTTGAGTAGATTTTACTGAGATTATTTTGTTTTCAGTATATTATACTTAAAAATGTATTCTGTAAATAAATAAAAAAGCTACTTTCAAAAAATCTACTTTGTACTTATTTGAGGACTCATAGTAAATATAACAAACAATCCCATACCTTTTTATTAGAGCTTTAATTTCTACACACTTGAATAGAGTACAAATGCAAAT
>NW_015783837.1:0-1377 GCF_001515625.1 Sinocyclocheilus rhinocerous | reverse complement strand
AAAATTAATTAACCGACTCAAGGAGACATGCCACCTTAGGTGAGCCAGTAAAACTTCTTAAATATTTTTCATAATTGTTCTAACATTTTGACATATTTCATTTTATGATCAAATAGCCTCACCTTGCATAAAAAAATCACTCTTTTTTGTTTCGCTTCGTACTTTTTCCTTGTCATTCAGTGTTAAGCAACCGTCCAGGCCTCAGGTTGGCGGGCTAACAGAGTTACACAGTTAAACACGTCTTAAATGAAGCCAGCAGACTTGGGTTATTCTGCAGCCTGCCAGTCAAACGGTGACCGTGACATATCCATTAGACAAGTAATGCCATTGCTCTCAGAATCTGATGTGATCCGGCACGAGTCGACACCCCAGACGGCCCTACAATCTCATCATGCGTCCGCTGCGCCGGCAGGAGCAAATCTTCAGAGAGTGCGCCAAAGCAACTCTCCCAGTTACCGGGTAAATTTGTTAACTGTAATCTTCCCTCATCACACGAGTGATGAGCAGCCAGCCAATAGAATGTGACAGAGGGTCAACGTGGCAACCTGCATCCTGTTTTCAAGGTTATGGAAACTTGAACAAAACGGCATCGCTCTGGGATCCGCAGAGGCTGGATATTAAGTTCTGTTTTTGTTGTTTTGAATGTTTCGCAGGTCAGTTTGTAGCGGTTAATGAGCTCTCTGACATTAAGTTGCCGGGGACAAACATCCAGGCCAGTCCTTGCACTATATAAGTGCATGGATCATTGTATGTAATTGCAAAGACTTATTTAATCTAAGCTTAGCGTTTTGCATGCAAAAGCAACGGCACATGGCATGCAAATATCAGCTAAATGTCACATTCATTAGGCAATGAATAAATCCCTGCGTTTGGTGCCCCCAAAGCCAGCCAACTACACATGCACACATTTGCAAACACACACTCAACCTCTGTCTCTCCAACATACAGTTTTGGGTTTCAATTAGTATTTTCCCTCTAGAGGTCCATTTGTGAATGCAATAATGCAACCACATCTAGTTTTATATTAATGTATGTGTGGGCGTATGTGAGTTGCATTTAATAGACATTGATATCTTTAATCAACATTGATCTGTAGAAGTGCCATTATTATGGGATGTTGATTCTAAATGGCACTGCAATCACTGATTTATTTAAGTCCCACGCAACATTCCTTTTACAGTACTTACCGGAATGTTTTTCCCAAGGCCTTGACAAGCACCTGCTGCAAACAGACTAAAACTGTTTGGAAAAAAAAAAATCACACTTGTAATGCCTAGTAGGTAAGCATACTGATATTTTTCCACTAGAATATTATATTTCATACATAGGGTTGAGTCAGAATGGCCCAGTTAACAAGAATTTGGCCTAACTCCCATT
>NW_015783836.1:0-1377 GCF_001515625.1 Sinocyclocheilus rhinocerous | reverse complement strand
CTGTGGCAGACAAAAGGAATAATGTGAGGCTAATTGATCACTTGCTCCCTCTGCGCTTTATTTGTTCCTCAGAATAACAGCCGCGCGTGGCAGGATATGATTCAATACTGTGTGGTGATATATATCGAAGCGATTAGCCGACACAGACAATTTGATTTCTTTCTCGTTTCCCCTGAGCAATGCATTACCGCAAGTTCTTTTATTCGAGTCCCGTGGCAAAGCACAATAAGGTGTGGTGAACATTTCAGAAAGGAGTTTGTGGCGGCGTAATTGGCGCTGTCGCGCTGTTCTGAATTTGGCACTTATAATAATCAGAGAATTTTAACAGGAAAGTAATGAGTCCAGGTGTGAAATTAGCATTCAGACTTTGCCACACAGAGAGATCCGAGAGAATGCAAGCTCAGTTCTGGAGTTTTTCTCATTGTCTTCAGGCTGCTCTTGAGCTGTGAAACACAATAAGCCCACGCTGACAGTTTGAAGACAATCAGACACTCAGTCGATACTTGCGGCACGGGCAGGCGACCAGACCGAAAATGCAGACGGCCCTGAGGGTGCTGTCTCGGCTAAATGCGCACACACTCTTGCACACTTACTGTGACCCATCCCCCCTTTTTCCCGCTGGCTTTTGAGAGCACACTCACGCTTCTCTGCACAGTAAGATAAGCTGTCCTGAAAGGTCACTAAAGGTCAGCATGCGGCAGAAATCATTTGTGCAGTACGAAATGGGTCATTAAGAGATGTTAGGCCTGGGGTATCCAATCCTGTTCCTGGAGGGCCACTATCCTGCAGAGTTTAACTCTAACACAGCTGCCTGGAAGTTTCTAGTAATCCTGAAGACTTCGATTACCTCATTCAGGGGCTGGAGCTAAGCTCGACTGGAACGTGGCCCTCCAGGAACTGGGTTGGACACCCCTGCATAGGTTCCTGTTCAGAGGAGATGATGCTCCAAAAACAACTAATGCAGAGGTCTTCAATCCTGCTCCTGGAGACCCAATGTCCTGCAGAGTTTAACTTATCAAACACACATGAGCCTGCTAATCAAGTTCTTCAGGATTGCTTGAAAATCACAGGCATGTATGTTGAAGCAGGTTGGACATCATCTGTGCAGGACAGTAGATCTCCAGTAGAAGGGTTGAAGACCTCTAATCTAATTTTTTTCCACAGCTGTGCAAATCAGTTTCTGCTGATTCTTGAGCAGAAGCAAAGCAAAAGCACACAAAAGGAAGGCAATGTTTAAAGCATAAAAGTAAACGTAGTCCAGAACTAAGTCTTTTTAAGTATGTGAACACAAACACTTTTAGCTATCAAGTTTGATTTCACACATTATTGCGTTCAAATTCATAACTCTTAAAGAGATATCCACAATATCTTAATTTG
>NW_015783835.1:0-1376 GCF_001515625.1 Sinocyclocheilus rhinocerous | reverse complement strand
TGAGTTGGTGCTGGTTGGAGCTAAACTCTGCAGAGCTACAGTATATGGCCCTCCAGGAACTGAGTTTGAGACCTCTGCCCTAAGGGTTTAATGCTAAGACCCTCAGTTCCAATTTAAAGTATACAGCCCCCCTATAGCCCCAGGGTGTGCGAGTGAAACCAGGTACCCATGTAACCAGCGCACATAAAGAGATGCTCCATATTCATATAGCCAATCTCACTGATGTCACACTGGCTGGTGTCTTAATGGCACTGAAGACTTCCGGGGAAACACGTGAAGCCGGTACTTGGCCAAAGTGTGGTGTGGCACAGTGGGGGCCAAGAGGATCCCGACTCCAAGTGGTGTAATGTGGTATTGTTAAAGTTGGAAGTTTGACAGTTATTGACAAAAGGGGGTGGTTATTTTTTGTAAACAAATCAGCTTTATTTATTATTATTATAATTTTTTTTGTAATTTAAGATTTGTATAGTGATTAATCCCTGGTAACACCTGTTATGCACCCTAAATATACCATATGATTACAGTAGATATATGATGATCAAACAGTCAAAAAACAGCACAGATTTCCTGTAGGCTGTACATTGTGTCATAAACCAGTTACAAAGTAAATAAACTCTGAAGTAAAGCTGTGTTTTTTTGTATTGTTGCCTTGATTTACACATTTAACAAGAGATCAAGATGAATTGAGAGTTTACTATTGTCCTTTTGCATTATTGACACACTATTTTCTTATTTAATACGGTAAAGCTGCTTTGACACAATATGTATTGTTAAAAGCGCTATATTAATAAAGGTGACTTGACTTGACTAGATGCAAGTGAAAATTTGATAATAGCTAATCACAATATAAAAGGCAGATATGTGAATGAAAAGTTTATAGATTAAACTGTGTGAAAAGTGAAAAGTAGTGATTTGTCATTTTGTGTTTTGTACTAACACAATGAAAAATATGCTGAAATGTTTGAAAAAAAAAAAAGTGATTTCATGATCTGCTGTGAGATTATTACTAAGACTTTTGAAAATTTAACACTTGGAAAATGCATCCTAACACTGTGGGAGAGAGGAAAGAGGTGGAAGACAGAAAGGAAGAGGAAGTGGAGGTGAAACAGAAAAAGAAGGGGAACATTTGTTCCTGATGAAATATGAATCACTCTAGGTGATCAGGTTCTTGTGCAAGGAATGACCATGACAGAAGCAGCTCATTCTAGTTCAAATGGATGTGAGCAGTTTGTAAAAAAAAAAGATTTGTAGCCAAATATTTATTATAAGTAGTGTGTTTTATACACACACAACTGTTATGTGTGTGTATTTTATTTTTATCCTTAATTTGCGAAGCACTTTGGGCAACAAAGTTGCATTTAAATGTGCTATATAAA
>NW_015783834.1:0-1377 GCF_001515625.1 Sinocyclocheilus rhinocerous | reverse complement strand
CCCTATGACATCATCAACGCTTTCGAAAACGTGGATGAGGTGAGAAACCAAGCTGCCTTTTTGTTGCTAAATACCTGATTAGGATACAGAGTGGAATGGAAATGGGTTCAACACTTGGAAAAAGGGTTAGTAGTTAAATTAAATATGAATTGTATTATATTCTAAAAATGTTTGACACTATTGTCAGAAGAGAAGCTGTAGTTGGCTTTTTCAAGTAAAACTTAGCAGTGCTTCAAATATTTGTATCAAAAACCATTATACTTGTGGATTTTAAGTTTGTGTACTACTAAGGGCCTCAGAATGCCACTACATTGCAAATAAGTTCTAACAAATGAGTTTTTCCAAAGAAGCGCTCATTTTTTCGACTCTGTACCTGGAAAACCCTACCTCACTTCTACTCTGACTCACAGAAGTTGTAGTATCTTTGCAGCTCTAATCATTTATGTGAGTAGTATTCACAATCACAAGACAGACAGTCATTGAACTGACTATGTGTGGTTTGTGGCTTTGAGACCGATACTAATAAAAAGAAGCCCACTGTATTGATTGGCCAAATACTCAGCCAATAATGTGTGATGATTGGTAAAGCCCTTCCTCTTGAAAACTGAACCATTACAAAGTCATGTTGTCCTTTGCATCCTTTCCTGGTTTTTTATATATTCTTGGAGTCTGTCCAGGTTATGTGCTTTAGGATAGATATTGATTAGTGCACACAGTGGATCATCTTCTCTCTTTCACTCAGGAAGTCAGTGCAGCGATCTGAGCCCCAGACACACACCTGTAAACATGATTTCATTGAACGCTAGCAGGCTTTCATTCATATTTTTTCTCTCTTTTTATCTTCCTGACTGTTCTGGGATTTATATTATGAGAAGTACATTAACAGCTTTTTCATTAATCTGTGTCTTGTTTTCCAGTAAAAATATATGGACGTCATGAAAACAAGACTTATTAGAGAAAAAGTCTCTATGAAAAAGTTTTTTTTTCATACCACCTATTTTGGTATTTTCTTGTTTATTTACTTTTTTTTTAATTTAGTGAGGTCTCTAATAAGAAAATACCTACAGTATTTGCCAATTTACTAAATACGAACAGTATCAAAAGCCGCAACAAAATGCACAAAAATATATACAGTTTTTTAGCCTATAGTACAATCCACAAACACATACATGTCGTTTTATATCTGTAATGCTCAAATATATGCATTGCATTTGTGCTTGGCATTGAAAATACACATGAATGTGATTTTGTGTTTGTGGGTATTTTTGAGAGCATTGTTGATTCACATATAATTTGACAAATCTTTCAACACACTCATAGTATGAACTGATGCCATTTGTGATGCCTATACTACCAGTTTGAGACCATGTCAAAAAA
>NW_015783833.1:0-1377 GCF_001515625.1 Sinocyclocheilus rhinocerous | reverse complement strand
CAATACTCATTTCCATCAATTTGAACTGATGTTCTTATTGTTATTTTGGCTCCGCCTTTTACAATGTTTGTTGAATCTCCACCAAAATTGGGTTTCATCACATTCCGACACTTCGCCACCTTGCATTCTGAGCGTTTTTTTTGAGATATTGAGCTTGAAAGTTTTTGCATTCCATATACTTTGTAGATAGAATCTTTTTGTTTTCTAAATAAACAGTCTCAAAATGTACACACACACACACACAAGAATATGCGAATAACTCAATTTTGACAAAAATGTCAGAGAGAACCTCATAATTCTAAGGGACGACTTTTCTCCAACTTTAATGAAGTTGCTGAAAAGCAAACAGAAAGTGAGTCATTATCTCTGAAGTATGTTTATATTGAACCAAAACTTTGTGCATCATCGCCACACTGCCTTGAATACCACACAAATTTGATTGTAAATAATGTAAATCTAGCCTTTGAAGTAGTTGCTTTTCATAAATTCACTACCAAAGCTCTATGACCAAACTAATCTACTCATTTTCAGTGTGCCATTGGTGTGCCTGACCCTGTGATTGATGCTTGCAGCAATAATTTGATTTTTATGCCATTATGACTGTGTGAAGGACTTTGAAGTATTTCCAAATTAAATGTGCTAGAAATAAAATCTGTCAAGAATATGTCCTGGCCATAATTCACCAAAATCTAGAGAAATACAATTTTGGAAAAAACATTTAATGGTCTTTAAATTGCCTTTGTTTTCTTTATGTAAAATATATATATTTGCGGTTTTGAGGTTAAATGTGACCTGGACATGTTTTTATGTTTCTAGTAAACTTGCCTTGAGTAAAGTTCCCATGGAAAGAAGCATTGTTGCAGAATAGTGCAAATGTTATAATGCAGTTTTTTCCCTTCTTCCTCAAGCCATTTGAACTCGATGCATTGGCAAGCAGAGTTAATGGAGTGTTTAATGTTCTTAGTTTGAAAGTTTGCCTGAAATATTTGTAGAACAGTGAAAGGGACAGCAGGAAGCATAATAATTTCTCAATAACACGTTGCTTTGGGTCACAGTATATTACAAGTCCAGCAGCACCGAGGTGAAACATTATACTCTCAGGACCCACATATTGTAAAACAATTACAAGTTGTTGTATTGCGAAAGTTAGCGGTTTCTGCTGTGACCCTGGAGTTTGTGAACTTTATGGTTTCATATCCAACATGATTGGACACTCTATAAGAAAGCTTTCTTCCCAGGTGTCCAGTAGAAATAGTCTGGGGGAGAGTATGAGAGAACACGGAGATACATGCCCTCATTATCTCCTTCCATTGTGTCCATCCCATGAAACCTAGGTTGTAGACTCATCCCGGGATTTCTAATGGTCCCCGAACCCAT
>NW_015783832.1:0-1376 GCF_001515625.1 Sinocyclocheilus rhinocerous | reverse complement strand
CAGTGTCGTTGTGGGTTTTGGTTCTTTTGCTGTTGTAGGCTGTAATGACCTTTGAAATCATTTGGCGAAGTGATATGGACATGTCATGTGGTCAAGACCTGGAACTACTTTAGTCGTGCGTTTCCCTGAAAATAACTGCACACCTTAGAATGTTCGTCAGCCAATCAGATTCAAGCGTTCAACAACCCCGTAGTATAATATTACTTATCGTGTGATTACAATATAACAAGGACACATTTTAACACACTTTCCCCTTTGAATAACATGCATGAATAAGACCAGAGACATTTATTAATAGGGTCATGAATGTCTATGCTCGGCATCATTCTGTATTACTCAAATGCTACATGAAGCTCGTCTTCTTCTGTCCTCTGTTCTCATCTCTGTATGTCTCTCAATCAACCGTATGAGCGTACTGAGGCATCATAAAGCCATAAGAAGTGCAATATGGGAAGCAATCGAGGTCTAATCACTTCAGCATGCAGATGAGCTCAGCGCAGCCTCATAGTGTCACATTTCAGGGACTTTTGCCTTCATTTGTCTTATGAGGAAACAATTCCAGGTGTGACTCACTCCTCAGGAGACAGCGATAATGTCATCTCTTCTCAAACGTATGGATCTGCTATTTGCACACCAGGTTAAAATATTGTAAACACAAGATGAGAAATGTGAGGGTGATAAAGAACGCCACTAACTTCAGCTGTGATTACGAGTGACAACTGCCGAAATGTTCATGCATCCTTATAAATTACAAAAACAACTATTTATGCCTATCCGGAAATCGAATTTAGACAAATCCAAAGTTCCTCAGCTAAAATGATCATGTATTGTATGTGAAGGTATCGGCATAGCTGGTAATCTTTAGTATGGATTTATTGCTTTAATGTATTTTTTTTCCCAAAACAATGAGCCAGAAGTTCCAGGTAAACTCAAAAACACCTGGCATTGTTTTTAAGAAACAAAACCTGAGAAATTTTTTTTTTTCAAATAAGCATAATGACATACAAAACACTCTCATTTAACAAACACAATCCTACGACATGAGCCGCATATGCATTACTGATCAGCACTAAGATCAGTCCAGATCTGGTGAAACTCCACAGGATTTGTTTCAGTGATTCATGGTTAGGTCTAAATCTAGCACACTTTACTGTTCTGTTTAGTAAAAAAAAAAGTAACTGAAAAACAAACAATGCAGAGAGGAAAAACGACTGTAACAAATACAAAACATAAAAAAGAAAACGATGCAATTTTTATTTTTATTCTTTTAAATAAGAATGTGCCTCAGCACTCAATGTTCAAACAAGCTCTCTCCCAGTGTCTTTAAATAGATCAACAACTTCAAGAACAGAAGCCAAAGTGAGGCCAAAAAGCAA
>NW_015783831.1:0-1377 GCF_001515625.1 Sinocyclocheilus rhinocerous | reverse complement strand
CTTTGACTCTCTGTATTTCTGTGTTGTCACCTTCTCTACGGTGGGCTTTGGTGATGTTACACCTCAGATCTGGCCCTCTCAGCTGCTGGTGGTCATCATGATCTGTGTGGCTCTTATAGTTCTACCAATACAGGTAAATAGACACACTCAGACAATGACAACTCATCTTCTTCCTCCTTTTCAGCATATACTGTATATACATATATGTCACTGAATAATTCATGCAACTAACTCAGCAAGTCGATTAGAGTTAGTCATTGAATTATTCACTCAACCAATTTGTTGATAAACCCTGATTGATTCAGGAACAACAGCACACCACCACTGTGTTTTGCTTGGTGACTTCTTGTTTATTGAACTGTTTGATTATTTCTATATCACACTTGCTGCCTCCTCTTTGTCTGAATATCAGCAAGTTTACTGTACGTATGTGCACACATGTAAGCATGTTATATGCACAGTTGTGACATCCACATTTAATGCATTTCTGAATCCCCTTAGTTATCATTTTCTGTGTGAACAATAACCTGCGATGGCAGTATAATCATAGCAATATTTTGGCATCTTGCAGCCCAAAACAAGAAACATGGAAGCAGTTTACCCATTTGGATATTTTTAATCAACAGATGTTGACAAAGGAAGCAACTGATCTTAGGAGCAACTGTGGTTGAGTGAGAAATACTAGAGTACACATGTAATAATGAGTACAGACAGTCACTTTTCCTTTCTTCCTTTTATGTCACTATCAGTGATAGAAATTAACTTTTACATTTCCTGGCACATTTTTTTTTACCTTTATAGGGACAAAGGTAATGCATAATTGCATCATCTTTTTGTCAGATTCTTATTTAATCAATAAATTCATTTAGAAAAATTAGACACTATAGGGCTGCTACTAATCAAATGAAATCAACATCAACAAAATACATCATTGCACTGTATTTACGGTTTAATTCAGCCAGAGTTATGCATAATTAATATGCCAGAAGTGGCATAAATGCATTTACACTGCATTTATAATTGCATAAATAATCTTATGAGATTAGTGTTTTAAATATAAAATTCTGAGTATGGATATTTAAAATGATATTGTAAAAATTAAACTAAAACAGTAGGCGGCCAAAAAAGTCTTAATGTGTCTTTGAGTGAAGCAGTGTTTTTATGAATGGGTCATTGAATCATTTGCTCACCTGATTCATTGAAAACACATTCATTCATTCATTCAATTATGATGGTTATACTTTGTTTGAAACTACTGTCATTGATGAAATAGACCAAAACAGGTAATTTTCTCAAAAGTACAAGTTGTTAATGAACTTTTTTTTTTATTGAAATGTTGTATAAAAACATTATCACATTTGCAATAGCACTGATATT
>NW_015783830.1:0-1376 GCF_001515625.1 Sinocyclocheilus rhinocerous | reverse complement strand
TGCATGTAATTATGCATAATTAATTGTTATTATAATATAATAGGACACCTTACAATAAAGTGTTACCCATAGTTGTGATGCAGGGCAATGTGGCTTATAGAATGCAGTTAAACAGCACTAAAATGTAAGATATTGGTGCAAAAATGGCCCGTATGAGATTCTGTCTCATATTTATAATCATATTATATAGTTAAGCAATATCACATGAGCAATGAGTGCTGTTTTTGTCTCGAATAGCACAAGCACAAATGTGATATTACACAACAGTTCACTAAGAAATTAATATTGTATTATATTTTTAACACAATATTGCCTGTTTTTGCTCATTTTTGCTAATGAAAATATTACCTAAACTGTTGTGAATCTCAGCCCATAGGTGTTTCATTTCTGAATGAATGCGCATTTTGAATGAATCTTGTGAACAAATGATTCAGTGGCCCATTCATAAACAGAGCCATTTTCAGTCCTGAATGAATCAGCCATTTGAACGAAACGAATGAATGAATTACTCATCAAATTAGTGTAATTAAATGTGTATAAATGTGTAGTTACATGCTATTAATGTGTTAACTTTGCCATCCCTAGTAAAAACACAACTGGACATAATCTGCATTACCATAAAAAGTTAAATAATGGTAAGTAAAGCATAAAATAATAAAAATAGAGTTATACTGTGAAATTCTAAATATAGAAATAAAGTCACAGTTGCAGGACCTCATAAAGTCTGATGAATGTTGTATTATATAACATGATACGTATATATCAAGTCATATTATGAGAAATAAAGCCGGGATTACTTTTTGTGTTAACTCTGAGGCGAAAATAGGTTGATATAAATTAGCGACACGAGAGACGGACAGTGAGAAAAACACCTCATCATTATCTAGGAGAACCAGCGGTTGAGATAGTTCAGGTAATTTAGCGGAAAGACTCCATGGCTGAATACATACACAGTGACTGCCTGAGATTAAATCTGTAATCATTGGAGTGTTGGCTAGCACATAGATGGAGAGTCATTAGCCAGCAGGTGCACAGAGTGCTTGTACCATTATCTGACATTACTGTGCCGCATCTCAGCCCTGAATATCACATTCAACAAGCACAGGAAAGGTTAAAGCAAGAGGACCAGAGACCTGCCAGCCGAGAGAGGCTAAACCATTGGTTTCTACACTCGCTCACTCACTCCAACCCTCACACATGCACAGACAAGCATTTAATGCGGAGTCACAATAATTATGTGCGACAGCTGAACTGCTGCTCTCTGCTAGTGGCTGTTCTGTCATGACCATATTTCCTTTCAGTTTATCTCAGAGTTGGCAGAGTTTCCACTTACTCCGCTGAAATGTGTCTTGTGTGCGTGTGTGTGTGTGTGTGTG
>NW_015783829.1:0-1376 GCF_001515625.1 Sinocyclocheilus rhinocerous | reverse complement strand
AAAAAAAAAATGAAAGGGGGAAAACATCCTCAGTCATGCTAACTTCCACAGAGCTATTAGCTAATATAGCATCTTGCCCATGCACATTTATAAAAATATGTCAAGGCTGTATGTAGTCACTTAAAAAGTCACTACATATATCTCTGAGCAATTCTGTACTTTCCTACATACAAACAAATAAACAGGTCAGCAGGTTTTAGGTGAGGCGATGCAGCCGTATACATTTCCATCCCAGCTTATTTTTTTTTGTATAATGTATTGCGTTTCACCTGAGTTCTCTATTTGACATTCTCTGCCGTTTACATGTAGGCCTCCACTGCATTTTTGTGCTTTGGACCTCGTTCACACTGTTGTTTTGTAAAAACGCCAGCAGCTGTCATATAAACTTTTGGACTCGTCTTGTAATCTGCTGAGGGCGTTTCTCCTAGTTCGCTGTTCAAAGATGACTGGAGAACAAGGTATGTTGGGATACACCATAGTTATGGTTTGGTGGGACTTCAGTATGCTATGTGGCGTTAATGATGCAAAATAATAGGCCAGAACAGGATACAATTTGAATATTAAGTGTCTACCTGACAGGGAAGTATCCCATATATAACATCCCCATACAACTGGAGCTTTTCGCAACTGTGCGCACACTTTGGTGCAGGAATTTGTTGTCATCCTCTAAAATCCACATCCTCCCTGAATACACTAACATCTTAGCTTTTTATAATGACTGAGATACAGTATGTTTATATTCATACGCTCAGATAATTTGCTCCTCAGAAACAGTCCACAGATTCTTCATTGGTTTGCGTGATTGTACAGGTCGAACTGTTTTTATTGGCCCTCGTGGTAACCAGTGAAGGAAGATTTTGATTGTCCACCAGGGGTCCTCAGAATCTACACTTGGCTCTAAGGCCTTGATGAGGCCGAGTTCAGGCTGTGCTCAAACCAGGCTAGAGGTCACGGGGTTGGAAGTGGAAGGTGTTTGCTCATAAAGCAGTAGAAGTCAGTTTTTTCACTCCTCTGCGCTGAGCAAGAATAGAACAGCCCACGGGCTCCAGCATGGGAGGAACGTTCCTATTCAAGGCAGAGTATGTAGCAGCCATGGCCCCCTACAGGAAGAAAGATTTAACACAAACCTTGCTGAATTGAACTGTCCTGTGAAATGTAGAGGTTTCAGGTTGCAAATAAGGTCCATACACATTAATAAAAGATTTATGGGAATATTTTTTAGATATTTAGGCCTTATTCTAAAGCATAGTGTGTGGACAGGACCAAACCTTAACCAGATGGGGGGCGTCATGTCTGTTCAGCTGGTATTTGGGGAGCTGGTCTTTGTGAACGATCCAGGGATGTTTCAACACCTGTGCAGCTGTTAGTCTCTGATG
>NW_015783828.1:0-1376 GCF_001515625.1 Sinocyclocheilus rhinocerous | reverse complement strand
CTTAAACCAGCTCATGACCAACTAAGGACCAGCTTAAACCAGCTTAAATGTTTCATTAATATTATATTATCTTTCATTAGTATTTTATAATCTTAAAATATAATTTTAAGATTTGAAGTACACTACATGTGCACATTCAATACTTTTATGCTCACTTCTTTTTCACAATGTCCACATTGCTGAATAAACATGGTAGAGTAATATTACATGGCTTAAGACATTTTAATCTCAATATTTTTCAGTCATTAGATGATTTATTTGTATTTCAATCTGTAGTTTTTTTTTTCAATCTGTAATTTGCTAATAGCACATCTTATGTGAAGTACATAAAGGACTCAACTAATACTCAGTTATTTTTGTTTGAATCAAAATAAAAAAATAGTTTTTTTATATTGTTACTGCACTGTAAGCAAATTAATATGGACTCTATTATGTTTTCTAAAATCTTTTTTTCTACCCAATATTAAAGTGATGTTAGATGTATTAAAAAAAAACAGGAAATTCAGTCAATTCAATCAAAATTGATTTGTATAGCACTTTTTACGATAAGCATCATTTCATATACTTTTCTGAGTTTATTGCAATGTATTTTAGGATTGCCTTATTTGTGCAGAGAATGTGATGCTCTCTTAGATTTTGATCTTAGGTAAGGTAAGGCACTGAAACATAGTTTTACTGCCAACTGTATCAAACAGCTTTTTACATCAGGTGCACACATATATGCTGTCTATACTTTGGAATAGAGACAGAAAATGGCAGATCTCATCCTTTAAATGGCCAACCTTTGTTGTGTTTTCCATCACAGAAGGAGATCCAAGAGGAAAGAAGAGGTTTGTTATCTAGTATATGACTTATCCCTATGAGAATACACACACATACACATAGACAGTTTACCTCACATCCACTGTCACTGCTTAGCAACGGTCTTGGGATAGCGATTGACCTTGATGCAGAAGTAAATTCACTGCTTTGTGCTGTGAGTCCAAAGAGAACTTTATTTCACCTTTCAGCTCTCACGGCAAACCTCATAAAGGATTTATGGATCTCTTTAATTGCATGAAAAATGACAATGTTTGTGTTTTCTGATGCCGAAATGTATTCATGTGAATGAAGAGACACCTACACATAAATTTTAATATTCTGATCCTGGAGCATCTCCAATACTGTTGTGTATGTGTCCCCTATTTGACATTCCCAATTCAGGCTGTGAGCATTTTACTGATGAGATGTGTTGAATCAGGTGCATTAGACATACCTGATTAACGTTTTTTTTTGGAAAAACGTGTTTTATAAAATTGTATTACAATACAGTTCTATTTACAGTTCTATATGGTCACTTTATTTTAAGGTCCAATTCTCGCCATTAACAAACCATT
>NW_015783827.1:0-1376 GCF_001515625.1 Sinocyclocheilus rhinocerous | reverse complement strand
GTGTCGCTTTGTTTGCCTGTTCATTTCAGTATTAATTAACGTTTTGTACTGCGGATAGGATTGCATTGCCAACTTTTTCTGTAGTGATATGGCGCCATCTATCGCTTCAACAAAATAAATACACGTAACATTCTCTAGGCATCTTTCTTCTATGGCCACATCTGTCTTGAGGGGCACGTTTTACTTTACGTTTTAATTTTGGGAATCTTTCTTTCTTAAATAAAATCTTAAATAATTTTGTCGTAAAATCTGTAGTATTCATAGATATCATCATGATTATTATTTGAGTCTATATTTAATTATAATATGCAACTTAATGTTTTAATTATTTTGGTTTCTGTATTCATAAATCATTTAAAACGTTAATTTAATAATAATATATTTATTTTATAATAAATTTCTGCAATTGTAATTCTTGTGTATTTATGCCACCTCTCTGCAGTGTTAAAAGGACTGTAAGAGCACCTTTTTGCGGAGAATATGTGCCACTTCTGAAGATACAACCATCATACCAGCTTTGCAGTCTAAAATGAACAAACCATGCCTTCATGTAGATTATCAGTATATCTAAACACGTTTTAGCGATATATGGTTTGTCCAAATATATAACAATTAATTCTCTACAGAATGCAGTTCAATACTATTTAAAACGGATATGTTGTGTCATGCGTTCAGTTCTTCTGTGACTTGGTTGTCACTTGTCATGGGAAAATCTCTTGGACTTATGTCACATTTTTCATAATGGAACAATTTAATTGGTATATTGTCCATTAATATTGAGGATAAAGGATACTGATGATGGCCTGTGTCTGTTTAGCCTACAGATGTGAATTATGTTTTTCTGCCTTTTATTTCAGTATACAAAAAATACTGTGTAGAATAACCCAAATGTGTCAAGGAGATTGTTGGAGTATGCTATGTATCTGTATGATTTGTGCGTTTGTTTGAATTTTTGTGTAGCGTGACTGGCGAAGTCTGTCGCCCTCAAGTGGTAATAAACTCTACATGCATGTAGAAATGTAAGTACAGGTCAATGTATAACAATTAGTGACCTACAAGCATAGTTTACTCCTTTTTTCAAATTAGTTGTATTTTTGTAATATGTTTTAGCCAAGCTAGTTATATTTAATACAACATTTTAGTTTTCTATCTGTTTTAAACAGATCAAAAAATAAATACAGACTAGAGCTGGTTTTAACATTAGCGCTGCAACAAAATTTTGCTTGTTGCGAATGGATTACACATTACTCATATAATGCATTACTTATTAAAGCATTTGAGTACAGCTATCCTGAAACAATGTGAAGGCTGGAAAATTAAATGTGTTCTGCCAGCAATATACATGGATCTAACAAAACACACACAAAGCAAATTAC
>NW_015783826.1:0-1369 GCF_001515625.1 Sinocyclocheilus rhinocerous | reverse complement strand
GGTGAGTAATTTATGGGCTAATTTTTGGGTGAACTAACCCTTTAACCTATTCTTCTTATCGGCAAGACACATCGGCATAATTTTTCATATCAGGCCGATGCCGGTATGTACATTTTAAAGCCATTATCGGCAGATTCCGATATCGGTCCGATAATATCATGCATCCCTAAACAAAGATGCAATTCACAACTTATGCAGAGAAATAATGCTGGCTGAGTGGAAGTGAAGCTTTATTTTCAAGCATTTATACTTTTGCTCCAAGTAATATTTGCAATGTAGTATTAGGCTTGTGTTGTAATATTTACTGTAAACAATTCTGATTCATTTTTTCCCTACATAATTACATACTGAAATATATTTTGTGTTGGGAAATTTACCTGTTAGGCAGTATGTTTCTATATTTATATATCTCATATCCTGTGGAGAGAAAAAAAAAATTCAATAAACATTAAATGCGTCCGCCTATACGATTTACATACCTATATCCTAAAAACTAAATCTTTGCAACTGTAAAAACCTGGAAATGTTTGCAACATTTTACGTTGAAGTATTGGCTGTCAGTCGATGATGCCCTCTGGTGGTTGAAAAAAGCAGCATTGTTATTGGATACTCCTGTAGTTAAAAATTCTGTGAGCAATCTAGTCAGATTGTGATGCGTCAGTTATCGTACAGTCAGTGTGATTTAATGGTGGCAACATTGATCAGAACTGATGTGCCTTATCTTGGACAAACATGTTAAAACTTTAATCTTTTCCCCACAGACATGGTTTGATAACATGGGCCGAGCAGGCGAGTATAAGATCAAACCCTTTGATGGCGATGACTACACCTGCATCACGTTCCAGCCGGATCTGGCAAAGTTTAAGATGCAGGCATTAGATAAAGACACTGTCGCACTGCTGACTCGACGAGCATATGACATCGCTGGGTCCTCTAAGGGTGTCCGTGTCTTTCTCAACGGCAAGAAGCTGCCTGTGAGTATATAACTGGTTTTTGCTCTTGACCCCATAACATTTTTCTGTTTGTTTGCATCACTGTATCTTCCAACTAAGTTTAATTTCCTTTATCTTTTCAGGTTAATGGTTTCCGTAGCTATGTGGACCTGTATCTAAAGGATAAGGTGGATGAGACCGGTTCTCCCCTGACAATAGTCCATGAGATTGTGAATGAGCGCTGGGAGGTGTGTCTTACCCTTAGTGATAAAGGGTTCCAGCAAGTCAGCTTTGTTAACAGCATTGCCACGACTAAGGTAAACATCTTCAGCTTTGCAATTTGGCATTATGTTCAGTTTTCAAAAGGCCTGTTTACAATGTAGGGTGTCCGCGGGTCCTTAAAGGGATAGTTCACCCAAAAATGAAAATTTGATGTT
>NW_015783825.1:0-1376 GCF_001515625.1 Sinocyclocheilus rhinocerous | reverse complement strand
TTCAAGCAATTATAATGAAAAGCATTTTTTTTTTGTTGCACTGATCCAATAAAGACTATTGGATACAGCTGGGAAAGCATCCTCACATTTAATGTTTACTCATCAATTATTTAACTGTTCTCTAAGCAACTTTCAAAGCTTCATTTATTATCCACCAACCCATTCATTCACTTGTTTTTTTTTTCATTCTGTTTGTGCACCCTTTATTATATTTCACAGAAACAAATACCCTTGCCCTTTCAGTTTAAATGTAGCATGTAAAGAAATGTATTTTAAATACAATTCAATATATATGTACAATGCCTTGTGAAAATATTCATACCCCTTCATTTTTTCCGCATAATTTGTGTGTATAAATATACAGAGAGAGAGAATATTTATTTATGTAATAGTTTTTTGTAATTTAATTTGTCAATTAATTTGTTTAATGAATTTTATTTCATAATTGTTTTAACATTTAAAATTGCCTGAAAAGCCTAAAATTGGCTTTTTAATGATGGGTTGGAGACAGTTTTATGACAGTGCCATCACACAAAAAGTGTGTTAGTTAAAATATTTTTTTCTTGGATAGTAATGGTGGAAAAATTCCAAAAGATGTTTTTATTATTATTTATTTCTTTATTTTTGGAGCCTTGGTTTTAAGATATTTTGCTGGAGTATAAAGTGTGACAACTAGTCTCTTAGTGATATTATCATTTCTTACCAAATGGTGGTATATAAAATACCGTTTCACGGTATAATCAGAAAATAACTTCTATAAAACTATACTTTGATGATCTAGTAGTCTAATTCTTACTGTTGCTTAATGAATACATGCCCTTTTGGTTACCATGTGTGAAATGAAATCAGGGCGCTCACAGCTGGCCCCTTTTTTCACTATAGGGCAAAAGTTTTAATGAGTATCCTGCTGGTTACAGTATGTAATGGATGAAACTTCCTGCCTTCTCTTTTAGTTTCATTTTGTCATGCTTATAATAAAAATAGCTCAATGTAATGATCTATAGGTGTAAGTGCATGGGTCTGTAGGCGGCATGTAGCGTCTTTTTACATGTTGGCTCATTATTGTTTTTCTACCACTATAACCATCTCAACTGAGAATAACCATGCATCAACAAAACAACCACAAAAGACCTCAGCCTTTGAAAAGATCTTGATTTCTGTTTGGTTCTTTATGTCTGCATGTGTATCTTAGCTCATGTAAGTCCTCGCAGTTTATTTGATGTTTTTACTGATCTGTTTTTGTCAGCTAAAACATAATTACCATCATTATTATGAGCTGAACTGTCATACCACCTCTGTTCCTGGACGTTACTGTTTACCTCAGACAGTTTCGAGGCAAGATTAAAATGTTATGTATGGCCGCTGAGGCCCAAATT
>NW_015783824.1:0-1367 GCF_001515625.1 Sinocyclocheilus rhinocerous | reverse complement strand
ATATAATATTATATATAAGCACTGTGCATATTTTAAGTGGTATTTTAAACTAAATTCAATGTTGTAGATTTTCCTAAAGTATAATGTTTAGTATCACCTGAGAAAGTGTCTGTTTATCAAATGGATAAATTGTGACTCAAAAGTGCCCACTACAGCAGGGCACTGCAAATGTGCTTGCTTGTTTATAGATGATTTCATATTGGCAGAAATCAAATGTCAACTCTTTGCTGATCTCCCTTTAATTTTTCGCTCTACAGTTTTTATCCTCCCTCTCAGGTTTCCTGATGAGGAAGTGGCTGTTTGACAGTCAGACTGACAGGCTCATTAAGAGCTCATTATTACCGCATGCTTCCACAAGACCTCCAGAGGAGGAGACTTCAGACTTCTGACCCGACCCCGCCGACATCCACCCTGCAGGAGAAACAGATGAAGCCGGCCAAACGTCTCTTTGGGGAAGGCCAGCCTTTTCAGGTTAAACTGGATTCAAGTGCAAGCACCCAAAGGTTAGGATTCCAAACATTCAATTCATACCAGCAAATCTATTCTGCATTTAACACTGTCAAACCACTAGACATATGTAAACAGAAAAATCCAGAACAAATATTCAGCAGACTGAACTAAACAGATATGTGTCAAAATATCAGATATCAGTCTCTCTCTCTTTGTGTGTGTGTGGGGAATCTGAACATGTTTAGACATTCATTAAAACTCTCCTTGGGCAAAAAGGCAGCAAAGCGTATAAAAGGATTATGTGTCAGGGGTAATTATGAGAGATTAAATGCGTTTTTGTTTGCACATTGTTATTTGTTTCTAAGCGCTGCAGGCAAAGTTGAGTTCTTGAGAGCAGATCTTGGAAAGAAGATGTATAAAATATGACTAATGAAGACTTCATCACTTATGAGGCTTTCATAACAAATCCAGGGATTAAATGCTTGATTTAACATCACCGCCTAACAAGAAAACCTGTTCACTGCCACATTATAACAAAGTGTTAATATCTCAAATTAATGTTGCGATGTAGGTGTGTTTATGTTACAAAATGTGCAATTTATGAGTTTATGCACTGAGAAACTGAAAGTTAACATGAAATCAAAAGTTACTTTCTTAATTCATTTTTGTCTCGTTGTGCACAATTTATTTGTTTTATTTTTTCTGTTGCATCAGTTATTCAAAACTACATATAATGATACATTTAAAAAGCATAATGATAAACTACCATTCAAAAGTTTTGGTTTTAAACAAAACTGATAATTTTATTCAACAAGGATGCATTAAATTGATCAAAGATGCTGTTCTTTTAAGAATTTAAAACATTTCTTGAACACTAAATCAGCATAGAATGATTTCTGAAGGATCATGTGACACTG
>NW_015783823.1:0-1376 GCF_001515625.1 Sinocyclocheilus rhinocerous | reverse complement strand
TTTATATATATATAACAAAACCTAAATTTTTTATTTATTTATAACAAGCATTAATTAAATCCAGTACAAATCATGTGTAAAATTAAAATTGTAGTTTGTGCCACTGTATTTTTGGGATGTTGTGTCATAAAAATATTTGAAAAATGGTTGAATAATAATTAAATCATATTTTTTATTTATATTAATAAATACAACCCACACACACACAAAATTGGTTCTTGGTTAAACACAAAAATCAAAAGAAAACAAAAATAAGAAATTAAAATAATAATAATAATATTAATTATTATTATTAATCACTGTAACTTTGGGATGTGGTGATTTTTTTCAATTTTCTTTTAAAATAATGTATTACATTTTTACTAAAAAAAATAATCATCTCCTTTCTTTTTAATCATTATTTTTGTCATAGGAGTGATAGATGATAATGACCAACAAGCAAACAAAAAAGTAACATGTAAATCTAACATGTTGCAACAGATTTCATGAAAATGTACAGTGCGGTGATGTATCTGTCTTGCAAGCATCTGATCGAATAAAGCTCAGTCTTTAGGCAGAAAGTCAGAAGCATCTATGATTGCAGGATTGAATTATAGGAAGAATGGAGTGGCGTTTCATTGGGCAGATTGTGTGTTTTTCACAGCATCGAATTGGGCCAGGCTCACCTGCGATACACCTGAGAAACCCCCTGGGAGAAATGCTCTTTTGTGTGTGGCGGTGAGATGGGGGGCCGAAGCGTGCGCTCACTGAAAGAAACATGTATGATTTTACACGCCTCACAATACGCCCACAAAACAAATTAACATGCCTCACGAAAGCCGTATCACATCCTGCAGCATTCACAGAGACAAAAACATCCCATTTCTGTTCAAAATGTCACTGAAAGACATACAATAGTAATTTAAGTACGTTTTAAAATGATTGCTTTGTGTGGTGTCTTCAATGTGAATGTCAATGATAGAGTAACATATCCATATGTGCATGTTCCAGAACGCTTCTGCCTTTGTTCATGTGAAAGTCGTACATGCCGTTTTTATAGGTTCTTTTGCAACAGCAAGAATAATAGACATAATGTGCCCATTCAATGTTTTTATGAAGATGATTTTAGGTTAAAAATGTATATGAATGTATAAGGGAGAGTTTATATCTTTGGTCCTGTATCCATTTTTCACCATATTTTTCAGAATACTTATTCACAGTTCATTTGCAATATTCGTTGAGCATGAGATGATTTTTTCATATTGCTGTGTTAAAGTGCTTTAATATACAGTACAATGGTACTAATTGTACGTCTGGTACCTATAGTAAGAAAAAAAACGTTGCCTTCTTAGAGGAATAGTTCACACAAAAATCTAATTTTTACAGATTTATTTCTG
>NW_015783822.1:0-1375 GCF_001515625.1 Sinocyclocheilus rhinocerous | reverse complement strand
ATATTTTTTAACTTGAGCCAATGAAAAAGAAATAACTTGCCCTTAGTGGGTATAAAGTGTCTTGTTACTGGAATGTTTAACGCATCATTTACCATGCTGGAAATTTACCGTGCAAGGGGATGCTTGGGAGTTGGAAAATTAGAATTACAAAATTTATTTTTGGGCTGTCAAAATGAACTTAAGATATCAATTAAATATCTTAAACCAAAATTATTTAACACATTTACCAAATTTGATTTCATTCTGCTTTTGGAAATCATACAATTATTTATGTATATTTTATTGTATTGACAGCCCTGATGCATAATGTTTAAAATATTTTAAATATTTTAAAGCTTTATACATATAGCATTACTGTAATAATAGAAAACAGACAACTTAAAACAAAATAAATATTTTTCCAGATAATATTTTCATAATTAGCTTTAGTATAATGACAATATAAAAGCTAATTTATTAATTATTTAATAAAAAATGCCTGAAAAATGTCATATAATATATATTTTAGTAACACATCATCACATTTAACACATTTGGGGGGCGTCTAAAAAGTATGAAAACCCCAGGTCTGGGCTACCACACATGAAATAAAAATTCAAAATATATTTTTACACATTATACGCTTCTGAATTATGCGCATTACTAAGAAATTGATAAAAACAGTTTGTTTATCACTTTACTTGTTTAGACTACATTTTTAAGGAGTCTGAGCCTCTTCTGTGGGATTGACTATTAAATTGAAATCTATCAAGTATGCCAGCTTAACATTTACAAATAAGTAGCAGACACACTTAGATAAGCCTGTATAAATGTCAAACTGTAACGCTCTCAGTGACGTCTCACTCACCCCTAACCTCACTGGTCAGACATAAGCTGAACTCCCCAGGAATGAGAAAAGAGCATCAAACATGTACAGTACGTCTGCTTGAATATCCTAGTCTTTCTCAAGAGACGTGTACTAGGCTATGATACACCAGTGAGGAGGATGTACGAGGGATTTGTTCTGTTCTGTTCAGGCTAACATACGAATATGGAATAAACTGGGCTCTCCACAGCCTTCTGTCTTTAAAGTGACTGAGAGAAACGAGCATTCCCCAATGTAGCGCCCCAAAAAAACGATACATTATTCAGTGTCATAGGAAACTGTATTAAGGTCTGTTAAGTGTTTTAGGAAAAACCTTGAAGGGAAACTTCTCAGTTATTATTCTAAACTGAACCCAAAAGAAAAAAGGCACGAGACTTCTCCATTTGTTCTTGCTTAGACAGCAATGAGATTAAATGGAGAACAAAATAGAGACTTTACTTAAAGGAATAGTTCACCCCAAAATGAAAATTCTGTCATTACTCACCTATGTGACACACTAAACCAGTATTT
>NW_015783821.1:0-1375 GCF_001515625.1 Sinocyclocheilus rhinocerous | reverse complement strand
GTGTCAGTGTGTGCAAAGGAAGGGTAGAAGGAGGAGAGATGGGGAAAACGAAAGAGAGTGAGGCAGGAAGGGGGTGTAAGAAAGTGTAAGAAGATTAGAGCATGATTGGCTAAAGGAGGATTAAAAACTCAGCCCAATTGGCCCGAGGTTCAGCTCCTTCTCCTGTCGTGTGTAAGTGCGTATGAGTATTTATGAGTGGAAGCCTGTATGTTACGCACATATGTGTGCTTGCAACTCTCTCGCTCTCTCTCTCTTTCTAGCGTGACCCATGGTTGTACATCACTTTCAACACATATCAAGGCAGCCCAGCAGAACAGGTTAGAAAGAGCAAACAAAAGAGGGAGGGGAGAGAGATAGAGGTAGAGAGAGAGAGAGAGAGAGAGGCCAGCGAGAAAGACTTTGTCAGAGAAAGGCATAAAGACATTGGAGTAAAAGAGAAAGGGAAGCTCGTCTCTGCTTGTGTGTTTGTGAAGACAGCTGCAAAAGGAAGTAAGATCATGGAAATGTTGTTTGGCATAATATTGCAACAAATTGTGTTCTTTGTTTGGCTAATGAAATTCAAGGAAATGCATGCATATGTGTTATGTATTATGTGAGAATCCTTTCTTGCCATAACATGTTGTGTTTATGTAACTTTATGCATGATCCAGCCCTGCATTCACATCAACCAATATTGTTCACACTTCAATATTTATTCATAATCAAGATGGTGATTGAAATCTGCACAGCATGCACTACGTGTTAATTCGTAGCTTTCGTGTTATCAGCACACTTCAGTTTACTAAAGTCTAGCTGCAATCTATAATTAAGCAGGAGACTTAAATATTCATGTGGCCTAGTAATCAGAACTCAGTCTTGCTGAAAGTCCTGAGGTCTCTGGCAGGCCACACGGTCGATATCAGCACGTGTGGAGGAGCCGACAGAAGCTCTAAGACTGGCTGCTTAAGAGATACACTTCTATCTTTCAGTCTGTCTGGTTCTTTTAGAGGTTTTATTTTAAGCTGCAGGTCTGAACGGCGATACCATCTTTAATTAAAGCACGCTCTGACAGCACACTGGCTCCTACTGTCACCGCTGCGTCTCACTATGTTACTCCAGTGGATCGTGCCTGGAGTTCTTTATGAGCAGCCCATTGTGCTTGGCTTATTCTGAGCTTTACTAGAATGTATTAGGATCAGTGTCATTTTGGCAGCACTGTAATAACTCCTGCATGTGGCGGTATATTGCACACACTTTTCTGTGCACTTGAAAAGAAAGGTTCTTTAAAGAACCTTCTTTTTAAAGGGATAGATTGTCCAAAAATGAATATTCTGTCAGCATTCGTTCACCCTCATGTCATTCCAAACCTGTATGAATTTCTTTCTTCTGTGGAACA
>NW_015783820.1:0-1375 GCF_001515625.1 Sinocyclocheilus rhinocerous | reverse complement strand
TGGTGTATTGTCTGTGAAGGGTTTGGAAGGGTTGCAAGAACATATGAACTAATTAAATATTTTAATTAAACCTAATTGTGAAAAATCCCGCAATGAAAAGTAAAACTGTTGTTACGCTAAATTTCTGTTGTAGGCTACAAAGGCTACGCAATATGCTCCAAGAAAGACTCAAATTGTGTAGATGTGTTTCTTATCTTCTGCTAGAGTGGCACGTCTGACTCGGAATCGCAGAATCATGGCTAAATGTGTTTAATCGATCAAGCTGTGTAAGTTGTGTGTGTGTGAGTGAGCTTGGGTTTTCAAACATCACGTGTCCCGTCACGCACCATTGACACGCGCGCTTTATTCCCTCCTGTCCGATTCGGATCCGAGACTTCTGCTGATGCCCTTGAGCCATTTACCCCGTGTGTAGGCTACTATTGAGCAAAAACAAAATGTTATTGAACACAGCTCTTAAATGTAATAAATGATTAATTAACCTTTGCATTTAGACCTTGTCATCAGAATAACACAGTAAATGTCCTACTTGGGGAATATTGAAATTTGCCGCATAACTGCTTAATTGCTGTGCCTCTCATAAACATCTTTATTTATTTTTCATTATTACTATTTTCAAATAAAGGTAGATAGCATGCAAAACCATAGCTATTACGCACGTCTCGAAATAATTAATGTTGATATGAATATTAAGAAATAATGACGCCTAAACAAAGATCGTAATATTAAGAATACCAGCATATAGCCTAATTTAAGAGTTTGCCCGTGATTCGAAACCATTTGACAGATTTTTTTTTTACTGATGTAAAACCTGCACGTATTTTAATTTCTAACAGATGATACATTTGATTATAACGTAAAAAAAATGGTTGTAGCAGGAAGTACAATGAATTCATAATTGGAGTATGTTGAATGATATTTTTCGGGACCTTTACTTTAGGCTTTACTTTATTTTAGCATTTAAACGTTAAGAATAAAATCAAAACATTTACTAATCAGTAGGTGTGTTATTATTATTATTATTATTATTAAGCTATTTTCATTATTAATACATTTATTTGTAGATTAAAATATTTACTTTTATTTTAAATCGTTTATTTGCTTATTTATATACTAAATTAATTAAATTAAAGCATCTATTTTTATTTTTTGTGTTTTCAATTGTTGTACAAATCATGTATGAATTCCTATTTTTGGAATCCACGCCTGCTTTGACCCTACAAGACGATCAGAAAACAGATGATTTGATCATCTTGCAGTTTGCCGATATGAGCACATATTTGTGATGTAAAGAGAGTGTGGTGTTCCCGCGGACAGAGTGATTGATCACATCATATTAGGGTCGTTTCTGCGCGGGGTAATTTTCTTTGCTCGCCTC
>NW_015783819.1:0-1376 GCF_001515625.1 Sinocyclocheilus rhinocerous | reverse complement strand
AGTCATGCTCAATGTGGTTACAAGTGGCTGATATACAGTTGTTAGGCCCAGCCTTAAATCACCACAAAGCTGCACTTAATGTCTCTCTCATACAATGTTGGTCTTGATATCCAAAATGTCAATTGAAAGCTATTTCTTCTATTATCCAAAAAGGCAACATGAAGAACAGGAAGCGGGAGAAGAAGTGATTGTCAAAATAACAACAGAAGTAACTGAATAATATGAGTTGTGTCTTTCTTTATGCCTAGTCTGACACAAGCATTGCAAGAGCATGGAAAATAATAAGTAATATAAATGAATAAATAAAAATGAAATGATTAATTATAGAATGAATACAAAATATGCAAGAATATTAAAAATGCTCTCTTGAAGCTTCACACAGAGGTGTTTGAAAACTTTGATTCTTCACAGTCTTGAATCGAATGAAACCCTGAAAATCAGTAAGACAGAAGATCAATCTTTCTCTCATGGACAGTGAGCCTGGTGTGAAAGGTTGTAATCCATCAGTCAAGCATGTCCAGATCACGGTAAATCACTGCTTGACTCCTGTCAATAGACGGAAACACCATTAGTCAAACAGAGTCAAGACTGAAGTTTTTCTGAGCACATAAATGTTGACATTTTGCATTTTGTCAGTTTATGCACTCTCTGGAAATCGAACCTATGACCTTGCCATTGCTGGTGCCATGCTCTATAATTTGAGCTCTATAGCTTTTAAATAGCTTAATTTTTTTAATAGTTTGCCATCTTACTTATCCATCAAAACATGGAATGAAAATAATAGCATTACTGGGTGTTCTTATACATTCTTATATACTCTGGGTGTTGTATTATTATTATTTTTTAATCTCTGTCAATCTCCACTTTTTGTTCATCATTTTATCTGCAACTATCCATGCCTTCGGTTTACCCTTTAAAATCCTTCATGATCTGGAATTGCACAAACCAGTCAGTATGGCTCAGTAAATGATTGCTTCCTCATTTTACCCATTTTTCTCTGGCCAAAATATATTTCAAATATATATTCTAAATATATGTTGTAAACAGCACAGAGTAAGACTTTGCTATTATTATTATTATTATTAAACAAAAAATGCAAATTCGTTTTAAACCTTCAGTGCCAAAATATATTGCAAAATGTACTTCAGTCAGCAAGAAAATATATTTCCAATCATAAAAATACATTTTAGTTAACTGCAAATATATGTTGAACAATATAAATATATTTGGATTGAAAATATATTTATATAAAGACCAAAATATATAACAAAAATATTTATGTAAAAATATTTTAATATTCGGCAATATTTATATTTTGTAAATTTTAAAATGCATTTAAAATCTATCTGAAATATAAAAATACATAATAAGTTAAT
>NW_015783818.1:0-1374 GCF_001515625.1 Sinocyclocheilus rhinocerous | reverse complement strand
TTTTGTTTCAAACTTCCACTTGATCATGAACATTTTATTTCTGCTTAAAACTCAGGAGTTTTCAAGAATATGTTTGTGATTTTATCCATTTTTCTATCTTACACCATTTAGTAATGTCAATCACTCTACAACCCCGCCCTCCAAAGGCATGTCAGCCAATCCAACTTCTGCACATCTTAAAATGCAAAATGACTGGCAGGGAGCATTTCTGAATGTCTTGTTTTTGGATTAGCTAAAATTAATTAGGAATTGGACAGCATAAAAAACTGGAAACTGTCTTCAGAGAATTTGATGTGAAATATTTGAGTTTATATTAACTCTAACTGTTTAAAATATTCTATTTGTCTCAATTTAATCTCATTGTTGTCAGGAGAAACAACTGTGAATCACTTTATTTCCTATGGTAGAAGTTATTTCACTCTGATCTTCCTCAGTTTGCTGAGCGTTTTACCTCAGAACTGACGTCCAGCATCTCCTCATTGTGAGAGAGCAGCCCAATGCGGCCGGTGGCATTCAGGCTGACGTAGACCTGCAGACAGGGGTACTTAGAGCTCCGCCAGCAGTCAGAGCCACAGTTGTATGAGCAATTGATATCCTTTGTTAGAGTGGAGTTTAACACAGTGCAGGTGGTCTCGTCGGTCAATACACTAGAATACAACAGAAACAGCATTTTTAAAAGAAAAAGAACTATTTAAAGTTACTCTTAAAAATAAGGTTTCTATAATGGGTTGAACATTTGTCTGTTAGAGTGGAGTTTAGCACAGTGCAGGTGGTCTCATCTGTCAATACACTGCATTTTACAACAGAAAGAAAGCTTTTAAAAGAAAAAATCTATTTAAAGCTTCACTCAAAAATAAGATTTCCATAATGGGTTGAACATTTATTTGCGTGTGTGTGTGGTACACTAAACCAGATTATTTAAATGTGTTGGCTGCAGAATCAGCAGAGGCCAGTCAGCATGTGTCATGTAGTGAATTATGCGATTGTTAGCAGATTGCATGTCAAGGACCTTCATTATCTAGAGTTGACTTGACTAGATATAGATATCCAACTGCAATCAAAATTATTCAAACTCACTGTAATAGACTGTAATAATTTATAAATGTAAGCTTTTCTGATCCTAAAGGTTTTTATTTTTTCCTAACAGTTTATAACAGTTATATATAACATAGCACATTTTTACGTATGGTAGGGTACAAAATTAAGTTTTTGGAAACTTTATAACTTAATTAGCTTTAGCTGTTACACTTACATAAATTTAGCCCATGTATGAGCTTAAGTTGAGTACCATATGGTCAAGTCAAAAGAGCTCTCAGAAAAGCTATATTATTATATTATATTATTATTATTTTTATTTTTTTATTATTATTATAA
>NW_015783817.1:0-1375 GCF_001515625.1 Sinocyclocheilus rhinocerous | reverse complement strand
GTGAGCGAGTGAGTGTGTGTGAGAGAGTGTGAGAGAGAGTGTGTGAGAGAGTGTGTGAGAGAGAGTGTGAGAGAGTGTGAGAGTGTGAGAGTGTTGCATCTTGCACATGTATGAATCTGTGGCTCCCAAGTGCCTGGAGAGAGAAACCAAACACATGAACATCAACAGCATCTCTCACAACAGTGTTACCGACTGCTGTAACTAACTAATGTTCAACTAGTAGTTCAGATGTTAAACAAATAACATGTTCAAACCACGTTCGGTCTTTAATGATTAGTGTGTTTATTCATTTACAAGCACGAGAGGTTTTAAAACACTTCACTACACACAGTGACAGTATTACACTGTTCATCTGCTCTTTAGGACCTTCATTTCTGAGCAAGTGTTCGTTCACTTCAGATGTGTCTGAAACTGACCTGTTTTTCAGTTTACAAACCGGTTTGCACATCGTTCTTTACAACAAATGACACTTATTTTGATATTTTCTCATCTCGTTTAGTGGCATTCAGACATTTTGAATTTACTCATAAACATCATCTCAGTCTTTTCTGAACAAACTCAGATACATACTGACCTGATAATCACACAGAGCACAATGAGTATTATCCGGATGTCTTTTAAAATGTTATAAATGGCATTAAAAGCATTTTAAATGGTACCCAACATCCCAGAGGCCTAATAAAAGACTGCGATTCATTTGAACCGACTCAAAGATTCGATGTCTCGCGTCACAGATGATCTGCTTGTTCAGTGGAGTTTCAGTTCTAGAATCTCTCTGTGTTTCAGTGCAGAATTCCTGTGTATTTTGATGTTTCGGAGCAGAATCGCTAATATGATTCATTGTGGAGTTCGTTACACAGTGATTCGTGTTCCAGTGATTCATTGTTGCTGTTCCAACAGAATCGAACAAATCTCTGACTGAAATGACTCGTTTGGAAGCACCTGACTGTTGTTTGTAAATTGAAAAGATTTGTGCCAAATGAATGTATATTAAACTAATGACATTATAATCGAGCCTTTTCCGTCATTTATTCATATTTGCTTGCTGAAAAGTGTGTTTCCGTCATAAAGTCCTCTAGATGGCAGCATAAAGCAGCAGATGAAGCTCTTTTTCTCTGCTGACACGGATTTAAGAAGAATAACCTTGCATTAAAATATGAAAATACAATCTAGGGTTACAAAAAAGCCATTTTCCATAACATACAGCTGATTAAAAACAGGAAAATAATGTATAATAGCCTGAAATAGCAATGCAAAGAGTTACAACGATATCAAATATCAAACCATTGTTTTGCACAACAGAAATCGTAATGAATGAACTGTATTTAACTACAAAATATGAAAAGCGTGAGAACTTATATGAAATGCTTTTTCC
>NW_015783816.1:0-1375 GCF_001515625.1 Sinocyclocheilus rhinocerous | reverse complement strand
GTGGTGAGGAAAACATTGAATATGCGCTTAAAGGAAGTGAGTCAGATTGTGGTCATCTAATGTGCTGAAAAAGGAAACTCATTTACATTAATGGACAATAAAATACAGGCGGAACTTAGAAATATGTCTATTTATTTATTTTTAAAATTCTTTTTCGTTTAAATGGTTCTGTTTCACTTTTTAATAAAATCAAATATCCTTCATTGCTCATTAACATCGTGCACATTGTTTGTCATTTCCCACACCTGTCTCTCCAGGAAGTAAATACACATGGAGGACATCAAAAGTCAGTCTGAATCAGTTTAGAAACTTTGGCTGATTATCAGATGCATAGCATCTCATGAAGAAACAGACGCTTTGTGCCTCGTATCAGAATTAGATTTTGATAACTTACCGCATGACCAGACTGGCTTCTCCAGCAGACATCAGATCAGACGCTGGAGTAATGCAATCCTGCTCTCTAGCTGTGTATTGTTCTTGTTGAAAGATCTATACAGCTACTGAGATACTCGTTCGGAGAGTTTCTTCACTGGCTCAACTACGTTACAAATCCAGTTTCCGTTTCACTTGGGGTTTGGTCTCAATTATATCAGCCAATGGAGGAAAGCATTTACCACACCTACAATGAAGTGAAATGACGCAGCGGAAACGTGAACTTTCCAGATTCTGTGTCTGTAGACGACCACAAACCACTAGTCTATGGCTCTCGTTTGCATGCGCTCTCTGCGCTGTAAGTTCCTGGTTTGAAAGAACAACGGGTTGGTTTTGACTTTCCACTCGATGTGTTAAACATAAGTTGCACTGTTAGTGTCATTTAACGGCGTCCGTGCTTTCAGGCACGTCATTGAATCGAGTTTCTGTAACCCAGTAAAATCATTAAAAAACAAAAAACAAAACAATGCATAGCCTCCAAACAGGGCATCCAGTAATATTTATGTTTTGCAGCTGCAGTTTGGCACAGTATTACCTGGGCAAATCGTTTGGCCTGCAGATATGTTGTCAACATAATTCTACCATAAGATATACCAAATCATATAAGGTTTACCATTTTAAGATAAAATATCTTAAAATTCAATACTTACATTTAAAAGGGCAAGCCATTTAAACACCAAACAGAGAAGTAATTTCAGTGTTTTTCCACAATTATTACCAGCAATGCTTCATTGTTTAAAAAATTAATGCACGATTCCTTTTCAAAATAAAATAGCAATAAAGCATTAAAGTAAACAACAATAAAACATATTTTTAAGCTAAAAAGACAACTTTAATATTTTATTTTGCCATTTTTAATTTTAAATGCTGTATTTTTTTTCCATAGCAAGCTAAAAACATGTCCAAAAATCATAATTCTTTCATATCACTTTATATATATATA
>NW_015783815.1:0-1375 GCF_001515625.1 Sinocyclocheilus rhinocerous | reverse complement strand
TCCATTGTCTTCAAGATCATATTATCCTGCTTCCTCAAAGCATTTCCATTGTCTAAGACAACTTTTTGTACTCTGATCAGTGCCTTATTAAAAATGATTAAAAAAAAATCACTTGTGTATTTACTCTTAATTATAAACATTATATAAATTTAAAATGGTCAATTTCATATTTCACAACGTTTACCACATTTCCTTTTTCATACTTCAGTTAGCACAGCGCTAACTGCTTAAGAAAAGCTCTTTTGATTAACTAGATCAAAATAACAATACGTTTTTAATCAAGCACTGAAGAAAGTGATACTGTGAGGGAATAGGATCTTGCATGACACCAACTGCATTTCAACTTGCAAAATTAATTACATTAAGCATTGTGCGTTAAGCATTATGTGGGTTTACGTTATATCTTGCCTAATCAGCACTTCCAATTTCACCCCGACTGTACTAGAGCCTAGTACCTGCAAGTGAGGTGGCTCTTGCTCCCATAAGCACCTATCACTCTCAGAAAGTACCTTCTCTGAAGGGTTCATAATTGTAAGTATGTAGTAATATTTACTACATAGAGAAGTAATATGTATGTGTAGAGTAGTAGGCCCTAACATGCACGCTTAAGGTAGTAAATAATATGTACTCTTATGGTACTGTTATGCATAATTTCGTGGTAAAGAAGGTACAAAGGTGTCCCTTTGAGGATACTTACCCAGTGACAAGCTGTTGTACCCCTAAGGGTACAATTTTTGTGCATTTTACTAGTCTCCAGCACCTGCTACTGCTGTGAAAGACATAATCAGACATTTATCACATCATAGTTGTGCTGTTAAGTCCTAAAAGTTTGATCACATGGTCTCTATTGTAACATTTCCAAAAAATCCTTAGTGTATTTGCTGTCAATTTAGTACATTTCAAATAGTTGATCAATAGTTGATCTTTTGATCATTAGATGCCTTCCAAAACGAACAGAGAAAAAGAAAAGAGAAAAGTAGAGAGAACGCTATAGAGAGGAAGTAAATAAGTCATATTGTTTTCTCCCGCTGACTATTTATGAATGCATCTAATGCTCTAGGTGACAGTTTTTGGTTTAACATTTAAATAATTTTCCCATCAAAATTCCATTTGTGACAGAGAAGGATGAGATGTAAATGTGCAATGAATTTTCACCGCCGAGAATGTCCCACGATCCTCCTCGGCACATATGCGCACTATACATCGAGCCCCAGATGCCTGGCCCAAGTACATCTCGGTGTTTTCCACGCCATAATGGAACCTTTGCTTTCTTTTCATTTACATTTGTTTGAACAGGGTACCTGGCATGGCACAGAAATCACTGCACAGCGGGGGAACTATTTGCATTGTAGCTCCATTTGCTCCGATGAATTTT
>NW_015783814.1:0-1374 GCF_001515625.1 Sinocyclocheilus rhinocerous | reverse complement strand
TTTAGTTATGAATGATTTGCAGGTGAATATGGTATTGCATTAAAGTGGCGAAAAACAAGTGTTTAATGTTGTTTACATGTTTGTTAAACATCTGGTGTTTTCAATATACTTAAAGACAAACCATGTGCAAATTAGTCAACAAAATTGCTTGCGACTTGTAGATGACCCTGTATAATTCGCTCTTCCACTTCTTTTTTGGAATTGGTTTCTGGTTCAAACACATATAGTGTGATTTAATGGAGGGCCGGGACTAATCTGCATATTAATGAAGCCATGTACTAAATTTGATAAGGGTGTAGAATTATATTTATGCCATTTTAAGGCATGAAGGAACCAGAAAAATTTTTAAATTGAAAATTTTGATCATCAAAGATTAATTTTAAGGGATAACTCAGTGACTGCAGGGGGACTTCAAATAAAACTGGTGGAAATATGTGCAGGTAGTTTAAGGATCTGCATAGGGTATGTATCCTAATGCATTTAAATAAAATGGGATCATTATTACTTTTATACCATAGACCCCCATTATCACATGCAGGGCCAGAGACAGCATTCCTGTTTTTCCTCCTTGATTGGTTTCAGTGGGTGGTTTATTAAGGCTCTGCATGTGTCAGTTTAACGCAGCAGTATTTGAGGAAGGACCTGATGTATGAAATATTTGTTTTGATGTATAGACTTAGTAGAGCAAAAAAGACTTGGTGGAAGTGGGTTTCTGTGAGCTCTGAACAAATAAGGGTGGCAGCTGGCAAGCAATGAAAATGCTGATGACCTTACCCTGCCTGTGTGCAGGAAACTCCTGTGTCCTGTTGAGGAAGGGTGAGGTGATGTCCATAATAAGAAAGACATCCCTGGATAAACTGCACCTTCTCTGCAATAAAATTACTTGCGCCATTAAAATAAGGTGACCAGATTTCTAAAATGGAAACCGGGAGCATTTTAGTGGTCAAATATAGTGGGTTCCCTATACTACTGTCAAAATGAATAATTATGATGTCATCACACTATCAAAACAGTTAACCACACTATGAAAAGTTAATAGTGACCATTGTAAAATAGCAAGCAGTTCAAAACAATAACAAAATTATGACGTTACAAAAACTCATTATGAAAATATAACTAAATAAATATCAGAAGATATGATAAATAAACTGTAATATTCTAATTTAACCAATACGCAGTACCGGTAAATTAAAGTAAATTCAAGATTGACGTAAATTTATTGGAGTATAAGATTCATCACAGGTACACATACAGTATAACCTGCACACATATACATGCTACATAAGTGCTGTGCGTCATGGTACTCTCGATAATGATGTGGACTGTCCCAGGAGCAGTGTTAATTTTGACAGGCATTTTTGATTTAGTCTTAGT
>NW_015783813.1:0-1374 GCF_001515625.1 Sinocyclocheilus rhinocerous | reverse complement strand
GGCTGCGGCTCTCCAGGACCGACGTTCGCCACCCCTGACCTATAGCATAACTGCTGTTTTGGAGATAAAACTATTCCTTTTATACATGAAGTTAAAAGTAGTAATTAATTCAAATACATTACTCTTATAGAACAATGATATACTGTATGCTGGTGGCTATTTTAGCACAGCAGCAAAGCATCAAGAGCTGATGTTATTGAGGCCGATGGAAAGCTCAATACACTTTTAATGAAAGACAAACACCTTCAACTCAAGCCCGTATAAGCTCATCCGCTCCAAGCTTTTCAAGGCCTGCTGAATCCTTCTCATTGCTAATGAACTCTTCATTCAGTTATTATGTGCCTTGTGATTCATTCTCAGCTGCTTTCTCCTCCAGATAATTGCTTTTGATTTGTGTTACAGTCAAACTGTATAATCACTTTGGCAGTTGGTGGTATGAGAATAGCTGTGATCTATCTTTTGCTATTTACTATCTCTCATTCCTCTACATCTCTACAATTATTACAATTTTAAATGTGAAAAATTATTATTATTATTTTTTATTTTTTTTTGTACACAACTATTATTTGCATTTTGTGATATTTACTATCCCTCTTTATAATAAATTCATTTAAATGTTAAAAAAGTTTTATTTTATTTTATTTTCTGTTTTGTTTAGAACAAATATTTACGTTACATGCAATTTACTATCCCTCATTCATCAACATTCATTTAAATTTTAGATTTCTCTCGTTCATCTACCTTCATGCACACCCACAAATAACCCCATTTCTACAGTATTTATACTGTAACTAGTAACTAGTAAATGTTAACAAGCTCATATTAACCGCAGACAGCTACTGTATCTCTCTCTCTCTCTCTTTCCTAGATAACTGGTGGGTATTTTCAGCACAATGCACAGAAACCACAGCAACTCATGCTCCAAACTGCTCAGCACGTGTTTTTGTGAATACCACCATCTTTTTATAGATGGTGATGTCATGTGTGAGTATAATGTGCTTTACATTCCATTCCAAATACTGCATAATACTTACTGCCCTAAATATGTTACAGATAAACACTCACCCCCTCTCCAGTGTTTTCATTTTTAATTATTGCTGCTATGCAGAGTATTGTAATCTTATTCTTTGAAATATTATATTTTAGCTGGATGTTCCATCAGCAGCTTCTTGTTAATGTTTTTTGCCAGCTTCAGTGTTTTCTCTGCTTTCTATGCTTTAAAGTGAGCAGCACAGCCACCTGTCTCCTCAGAATATCTCTCAACTCAGAGAGAGAGTTCATAAAGTCAGGGATGAGCATCTATAAGCAGCTCCAGACCTCTGATGAAATCATGCAAACAAACACAAAGGACATGATCTGCACCAAATCGTGAGT
>NW_015783812.1:0-1374 GCF_001515625.1 Sinocyclocheilus rhinocerous | reverse complement strand
CCTTATTCTATTTGAGGATGCAAGCAAAAATGCTGCTACCAGCCACCACTATCCAAAGTTTAATTGAGGAATTTCAGGCGGTGGATGACAGCAACAGGCAACATATTTTTTTCAAAACTGAGAGAAGAATTAAGAAAACTGAAAATGCCATCAACTGATATTGATAACATCATAGCTGGTCTAAACAAGAGCAATCTTCTGAGGTTGTACAACGAGGGAGTATTTAGGTCTGATGATACTCGTAAAACATAGTTCAAGAGGAATTTTAATTATGTGGCACCTACACAGGTATATCTCGGTAAAAATACTAGAGGAAAGGACTGCTTTTTGCAGTATGTTCAAGTTAGGGAGACCCTCAAAGCACTTTTGAGCCATGAGTCCGTGAAAGCGCAGTACACTGATGCAAAGGCACACAGATCAGATGACCCACATATACTGAAGGATGTAAGGGATGGCAGGAATTTTAAAGAAAAGGATATTTTTCAGCAGTGTATGTCTTCAGTCTCCATTATCTTGTACCAGGATTCCTTTGAAGTGGTGAATCCCCATGGATCAGGGAGAAAAAAACACAAACAACCTGCTGTTTACATGTCCCTGTCAGAAATCTGGCCTCATAATAGGTCCTGTATAGACCCCATACAGCTTGTTTTGCTTTGTAAGGAGGAAGATTTGCAGTTTTTTGGGCAAGAGAAAGTGTTTGGTCCTCTTGTAAGAGATTTGAGGGATCTTGAAGAGGCAGGGGTTGAGCTGGACAGTGGTCAAATAATACAAGGGGCAGTGTTTGCAATAGCTGGAGATAATCTTGGGTCACACATGATTGGAGGCTTCACAGAGAACTTCAGTAGAAGTAAATATTTCTGTCACTACTGTGTTAATTTTCAAAATTCTCTAACAGAATTAGGCCTCCCACACACAAAGCAAAGTTACCAGAACTCTGTTAATGAGCTTGCCAGGAATCCTCAGTTAGCTGATGTTCATGGCATACAATTTGACTCTGTGTTTAATATCCTAAAACACTTCCATGTATGTGACCCAGGTCTCCCACCATGCTTGGGACATGACCTTTTTGAAGGTGTCGTTTCAACAGACCTGTCTCTGTACATCAAGCAGCTTGTCACTGTGGGAAAACATTTCACTTACAACCAGCTGAATAGGAACATATCTACTTTTAAGTATGCTGGGGCCGATGCCAACAATAAACCGTGTGAAATTCGAGCAGACAGTCAAAAGTTGGGTGGTAATGCAGCTCAAAACTGGTGTTTGCTCCGGTTACTCCCACTGCTAGTAGGTGATCGCATGAAAAATCCAATGGAGGATGAGATTTGGCAGATGTGCCTGCAGCTTCGAGAAATAGTTAATATGGTGACAGCCCCC
>NW_015783811.1:0-1373 GCF_001515625.1 Sinocyclocheilus rhinocerous | reverse complement strand
GGCCATCAAGCCAAACATCACACATGGCCTCCAATAAATGTCCCGTTTTCCCGTTTCTCTCAGACTTGAAAATATAAACCTTTCCAGAAACACTTAAAGGTAAAAACGAGCTCTTGGGTATCAATGGCAGTCCTGTTAATCGAGTTTGATTTATTAATGAGCTTACATTTCCATTGTTCATTCCATTGTTCCATTATTCATAGTTCTGCACTGAATCTGCTGCAGGAAAAACTCAATGAGTCCAGGGCAGATCAATGTGTTTTCCTCAGGCAACATAAAGGATGTTCATTAGTCTGCAGTTTTATCTTTCTCTGGCAGAACTAATTTTTTCCCCCAAAATCAAACCATTCTGAATTGTTTCAGTCTGACAAAACAATTGAGAATTTCAGCTGTCGTTTTTTCAGTACTCACTGACTACAGTGGAATAGTAGATGAGTTTGTGTGAAAATCCTCCAGTGATCATGATTCCTGACACACGAGAAGAGTCAGACTGGTCTCTATTCATACCCACATTAGATGCAGGGCTGCGATTCTTATCCAATTTTCACGTGTAGTAAACAAGTCAGAGCAGAAATGCAGTTTCTGTGATAACAGACAATAAACGTGTTCCTGTAGCTCAAACACAGAACATGGCGTTATAGTCATGGGTTTGCTTCGCAGGGACTGCACGAACTGATCAAACGTATATATATCTTGAATACAGTCTCTTTGGATGAAGCGTCTGCCAAATGCAAATGATGCCACCAGAGCAGAACGTTTCCTACACCTCAGAAATAATAACCTGTGAAACTACAGCATGTCACAGCCACAAGAACTCACTCTGAATGAAAATCTAACAGGAAGGAGGAGGGATCTGTTCCTGTTGCTCAGGATAACTGAGGATAACGTTGGTCTTTTAGGAGGCTCTCGTTCACATCGTGCTTTAAATATGATGGAGTTACAGTAGTAGTTTCTGCTGAATCTGTGGAGAAATGCAGAAAGATGAGAGTAAAACAGTTAGTACGTTCATGTTTAATGAACGGCGGTGTAACCGTGTTCTTCTTCTCAGGTTCAGCGTGACCTCTACAAAAGTAAAAGCTGCTCAAGCTGTTCTGCAGAATGCCATCAGTCTGTGTGTGAGTGTGTTTCACCTCTGACGTGTGTCAGTCTCTTATTTCTATGAAGCGTGTCTGCCATCTGAATACTGCTGCCCTTTAACTAATTCCTGTTGAGTGTTTGTTTGCGTCTGTTATTCAGAGCCGCAGGGCCATTCATTGACTGCAGGAATATAAAGCTATTGATTTCATTCCCTGGAGGAGCTTCATGTGGAGGGACTTCAGAACGTGCCATGTGTGTGTGTGAGAGTGAGTGTGTGAGTGTGTGTGTGTGTGTGT
>NW_015783810.1:0-1374 GCF_001515625.1 Sinocyclocheilus rhinocerous | reverse complement strand
GTTTTCAACAACATGAATAATTAAGATGCTAAAGAGGGTTCTGCAGTTTTTATGAAATCTGAAGTCATAGTGCATTTAGTCCAGAACATGACATGCAACCTCAGACCCTGACCAGGTGAAATATCTGCGAAATATAACCCCACTCACATGCAGTTCAAGAGAAAAACTGCATAATTTATTGCACTTCACAACCTTCCATGTGTTTAAAACAGATTTACATGACATAAAATATAATGCATTACAATAAACACTTAAATACATCTACTCACCCTCATGTCATTCCAAACCTGTATGACATTTTTCCTTCTGTAAATCACAAAAGGAGATATTTTTTAAAATGTGTATATTTATATTTATATATTCAAAATATAATAATCTCCAACTCAAAATATTACATATTCCATACAATGAAATTCAGTGGATCCAATGTTGTTTTGGACCCCATTGACTTTCATTTTATGGACAAACACAGATTAAATATTCTTCAAAATATCTTCTGTTAGCCACACACACAGATAAATAAGCATTTAGCTGACCATAAAGTAACTGACAGAAAAATCTAGCTAGCATTAACTAACTCTATGTTTAAATATACACTGCATTGTCTGCAAGAAAGTTCATTTGAGACATAAATATTTACTAAACCTGTCCAGGGTGTCCTCTTCTGCTTTGGGAGTACCTGCCTCACACAAGCCCATATAGCGTCCTCTGAAAAAAGTCCTCTATTTTAGCTTGAGCCGATGCTAGCGGCGCCTAAATGGGCTTAGGTAGGGCTACATGGACCTAAATATCTTCATCTCCTCCGCGTGGAACAAAGTTCTTCACGGATGACTGCCACACTATCATCAAGGTCACCATATCGCTAAGTTTCCCCTTTACTCTCCATGTTTAGGACTGACAGGTTGTACCGTTGGGACACTGGATCACGGGGAATCTTGAAAGACTGTCACAACCTCAGAACATCAATACGCCATAAAGGACTGGTTTCCTGTAGGAAGAGCATCGGATGCATCATTTCCAACCATTTTCAACTTTGAGACATTACATAATTTCAGCCATCTGACAAAGATACTATGCGTTTTTTTTTGTTTTAGCCAGTGCTTATTTCACAGAACATGGCATTTATATGACCATTTCGGTTTCATTTTGTGTCAGCACATTCCTCAAGCCACAGAAAATGTTACTTTATGAATGAACGCAGACTTTTAAATGGTCGATTTACATCAGGTTATAAGAAAGGAAAGACACAGAGGTAATATTCCTTGCCTGAGCGCTGCTAGCATAATTAAAAGATTGTACAATCTCTGCTGTTTTAATTTGATTCAGGCCTATCTCATTTGGCCGTCCAATCTAATCCAGTTCACTTGCGCTGGC
>NW_015783809.1:0-1373 GCF_001515625.1 Sinocyclocheilus rhinocerous | reverse complement strand
CTCAGGGAACCATGGTTACATAAGTAACCTGAGACGTTCTTGGCCAGAATAAGCTGCAGACATGCAGTACTTACAATTCACATACAGTATCAGTCTACTCTCATCACCCCTGATCTTTTTCTAACTGACGTTCCACAAGGAATTGTTCAGGTTTAAACTAAGTTTTCTCTGACCTTTATATTATATGAGAGGTCACAGCCTCACTGAGGAACCCTGCTGTCAAGAGCTGGTCTTGTCTATGCAACAATGCACACAATCTCTTGAACAGCAGTGGGGTGATCTGAAATGACCTCTCCACATTTACCTCTTCTTTTATCCTTCCCAAACGCTCGCTTATCCTCAATGTCTCTCTCTTTCTCTGTCTACAGCCTGATGAACTGACTAATGTCCTGGAGATTTGTAACATAGTGTTTACCAGTGTGTTCACCCTGGAGATGATCCTCAAGCTTACTGCCTTTGGCTTCTTTAAATATCTTAGAAACCCCTACAACATATTTGATGGCATTATTGTGATCATCAGGTAAGTGCATTCACTTTTATAGTTTGTAGGATGTCTTTAAAAAAATCATTATGGGTAATATTTTGACAAAATAACAGCTTAACCTGAAATAACTCAACAAAAATAGTGACATTTACCTTTTTTTGTTTGTTTTGTTTTTTGTTTGAAATTTTCACATTTAATCTCAAGTATGCTTTGTACTGACATATTTGTTTACTTGGTAACCAAGTACATTTTGGCAAAACAAATTTTAGGGGCAACATTTTTTTGGTTTAGTGAAACTACAAGTGACACCAATCAAAAAATTATATCAACAATTTCACACAATAAATATTCAAATAGTTTATTTTTGTCTTTTAAGCATTTTAAGCATAACATTCGAAATAATAATTTTGTAGCTTAAGATTTAATTTCTAAGTCTAGGACAAGAGTATAGGTTACCTTTAAACTATACGGTTTTTCCCTGTGAAAATTTGATGAAATTTCACTAATGTGACCACACCTTAAAGTCATTAAAAATATATGTAAAAGGCATTGGAGTAGCAAAAATTAATGATGAAGGCAAGATAAAATGTCAGTTTTAATGTCGTGCTCAAGTAAACGTTATTCTGTTATAGGCTATTGTGTACCCCTTGGACACAAAAGTACCGAAGTTAAACACCCTTATATGATATATATATATATATATATACATTTCTACATTATAATCAACACTTTTTTGTGTGTTTGTGTATAGTGTATGTGAGATCATTGGGCAGTCTGACGGGGGTCTGTCCGTCCTGAGGACGTTCAGACTGTTGAGGGTCATAAAGCTGGTGCGGTTCATGCCAGCTCTGCGCAGACAGCTGGTGGTCCTGATGAAGACCATGGACAA